>NW_006921984.1:1284573-1306494 GCF_000298275.1 Orycteropus afer afer | reverse complement strand
TCACCTTTCTTTGGAATGGGTACAAATATGGATCTCTTTCAGTCAGTTGTCTTCCAAATCAGCTGTCTTCCAAATTTCTTGGCATAACCAAGTGAGTACCTCTAGTGGGACATCTGTTTGTTGAAGCATCTCAGTGGGTATTCCATCAATTCCTGGAGCCTTGTTCTTCGCCAATTCCTTCAGGGCAACTTCGACTTCTTCCTTTAATACCATTGGTTCTTGTTCATATGCCACCTCCTGAAATGGATGAACATCAACCAATTCTTTTTGGTACAGTGACTCTGTGTATTCCTTCTATCTTCTTTTGATGCTTCCTCCATCATTCTATATTTTGCCCATAGAATCTTTCAATATTGCAACTCAAGGCTTAATATTTTTCCTCATTTCTTTCAGCTTGAGAAATGTCGAGTGTGTTCTTCCCTTTTCATCCTCTAACTCTAGGTCTTTGCATATTTCATCACAGTAATTGGGTTTGTCTGCTCAGGCTGCTCTTTGAAATCTTCTGTCCAGCTCTTTTATCTTGTCATTTCTTCCATTTGCTTTAGCTACTCTTTGCTCAAGGGCAAGTTTCAGAGTCTCTTCTGACATCCATTTTGGTCTTTTCTTCCTTTCTTGTCTTTTTAATTCCCTCTTGCTTTCTTCATGGATGATGTTCTTGATGTCATTCCACAATTCTTCTGGTTTTTGGTCGTTGGTGTTCAATGTACCACATTCTTTAAATGGTCTCTGAATTCGGGAGGGATATTATCAAGGTCATATTTTGGCTCTTGTGGACTTGTTTCAATTGTCTCTAACTTCAACTTGAACATGTATATAAGCAGTTGATGGTCTGTTCCACAATCAGCTCCTGGCCTTTGTTTGGCCAAAGATATTGAACTTCTCCATCACCTCTTGCCACAGATGTAGTCAATGTGATTCTTGTGTATTCCATCTAGTGAAGTCCACATGTATAGTTGTCACTTATGTTGTTGAAAAAAAGGTATTTGCAATGAATAAGTCATTAGTCTTGTTGGATATATACAGAATATTATTTCCTAGTCTGTGGCTTGCCTAGTCTTTTTATTAACGTTTTTAATAAGCAGAAAATTGTGCATTAAGGTTGTATCATTTCACCGTACTTATCCAATTTGTATGCTGAGCAAATAATCTGAGAAGCTGGGCTATATGAAGAAGAAGTGGCATTTGGATTGAAGGAAGATGCAGGTGACACAACCTGGCTTGCTGAAAGGGAAGAGGACTTGAAGGACTTACTGGTGAAGATCATAGATTGCAGCCTTAAATATAGATTACACCTCAACATAAAGAAAACAAAAATCCTCGCCACTGGACCAATAAACAACATCATGACACCTGGAGAAAAGATTGACGTTGTCAAGGCTTTCATTTTACTTGGATTCATAATCAACACCCATGGAAGCAACAGTCAGGAAATCACATGAAGTACTGTGCTGCATTGGGAAAACCTGCTGCAAAAGACTTTTTTTTTTTTTTTTAAAGTGTTAACAAGCTAAGATGTCACTTTAAGAATTAAGATACTAAGGATCACTTGACAGAAGCTGTGGTATTTCTATCACCTCATATGATGTGAAAGATGGACAATGAATAAGGAAGACTGAAGAAGAATTGAAGCCTTTGAATTATGATATCAGTGAAGAATATGGAATATATCACGGACTGCCAGAGCAACAAACAAATCTATGTTGGAAGAAGTCCAGCCAGAATGCTCCTTATAAGTGAGGATGGTGAGACTTTATCTCATTTACTTTGGTCATGTTGCCAGAAGGGACCAGTCCCTGGAAAAGGACATCATACTTGGTAGAGTAGAGGGTCAGCATGCAAGAGGAAGACTCTCAGTGTGATGGATTGATATGGTGGCTGCAACAATGGGCTCAAACAGAGCTACGATGGTGAGGATGATGCAGGATTGGCCAGCACTTCGTTTGGTGTGCAGGGGCATGCGGTGAGTTGGAACTGCCTTGATAGCACCTAAAAACAACAATGAGCAGAAATTTTTTATTTTGATGAAGTCTGGTTTACCAATTTAAACAAATTGAAATTAGTCCTTTTTGCTTCCTGTCTAAGAAATCTTTGCTATCCCAAAGTTACAGTTTTCTTCTAGAGTTTTGTGGCACATCTCAAATCAACTTTTATTGAGGAAGTAAGGATTAAGTCATCATCTAGAAACTACAACCATGTGAGCCATCATTGAGTCTTCTATTTACTCTTTCTTTCTTGATCCTATGTCACATTTTCTTTGTGTCTTGTGTGTTTCTTCATTGTTTTATTCATGCTGGACATTGTGTATAAAAGAACAGTGGAGACTGAAAAAGTAAAAAACCAAAAATAAAACAAAAAATATTTACCCACAGGAAAAGTATGTCCCTTCTATTAGGCTACTGGTGTGAGGAACTGAGTCAATTAAAGTTATATTTGAGGCTTTGTTTATATGGGCTTTGTTTCAGCTTTACTTTGATCCTGTTCACCATCGGCTTCAAGTATTCTGAGAATGGTATAAGGTCTTTCCTTTCATCAGGATTTGGGATTTGAACACTAGAGAGACTACAAAGATCTTTTTATGCTTCTTGGCCTTGCTGCCAGCCTTACAAATCATGCAAGCTTTTTCTTTCCCTCTGCTTAGTAGTCATTTGCCAACTTGGGGTTGCTGAGGAGTTCTTCCTCTTTGGTCCTGCCCCCAGGTCTCTGCAGCTCGGGAGATTTCTCTCCACCCTTCCACTCTACTCCAAGTTTCCACAGGGACACCGTATTGCACTTGGCAAAGACCCCGTGTCCCTTGGAGGCATTTCTCTGAACTCTTCTGTCCCACTCCCAGACTTCAACAGGTCACTGTTTCACATGTGGGAAGATCTTGTACACCTCAAGGGGACTATCTCCATTCCTCTGCCTTGACTTTAGTCTCCTGTGCACTTGATAAAGAACAAGGTGAAAGCATTGGCATGTGGGTGTAGATTTATTCGATGGCTGTATAGCTTTTTGGCATTCTAATCTATGGTTCAGTGGTAAAATTCTCACCTTCCATGCAAGAGACCCAGTTCAATTCCCACACAGTGTGCCCCAAGCATAGCTACCACCTGTCTGTCAGTGCTGGCTTGAGTGTTGCTGTGATAACAGTTTCAGGGGAGTTTCGAGATGAAGATAGTGTAGGAAGAAAGCCTTGTTGGTCCGCTTCTAAGAATCAGCCAGTGAAAGCCCTGTGGGTCATAACCATTTGATCCACAGATGATGACAGGGACAATGCAGGCCCTGGCAGCATTTCGTCCTATTGTGCACGGAGTCACCATGTGTCAGAGGGTGACATGACTGCAGCCAACAAGGACACCAGCAGCCTGACACACAGCTCATATGCAGTAATTATAATGATTTTAAAAATTTGACTGATTTCTCTCTGTTGTTGTCAGGTGCCATCGAGTCAGTTCTGGCGTATAGCGATCCTGTGTACAACAGAAGCGAAAACTGTCTGGTTCCGTGCTCCCCTCACAATTGTTGCTATACTTGAGCCTCTTGTCACAGCCACTGTTTCTGTCCATCTCGTTGAAGGTCTTATTCTTATTTGCTGACCCTTTTTTCCTTCTCCAGGGAATGGTCTCTCCTGATAACATGACCAAAATAAGAGAGACGGTCTCACCATCCTTACTTCTAAGGAGCATTCTGGCTGTACTTCTTCCAAGACAGATTTGTTCATTCTTCTGGCGGTCCATGGTACAGACAATATTCTTCGCCAACATCATAATTAAAAAAAAAAAAAGATTCTCTTAACCTAGGGTTTTGGCAGATTCTCCTCTTTCTTCACATCTTCTTGGATAATAGCAGCCATGCATCTTCTGTCATAGGAAGATTTTGTCACTTTCTGGAATTTAGTCTACTGGGGTTTCCTTGCATTCTGAGCACTGTGATGGGCTTTGAACACTGTGATTTAGTATCTTATGGAGTCATTTTATAGCTGGTGCAAGTTCAGCAGTTGCTTTGGCTTTCTATGACCTAACCAGAAACAGAAGGCCCTAACCAGAAACGAGGCCCCAGAGGTATTATTTTTTAATTATGCTAATTTACCAGAGGAAAATGATACCTTGGTGTTTGAATTTACATTTTTAATTCCCTGGCAACTGAACATCTTCTCAAATAGTACCAGTTACATTCCTTGCTTTGTGAGAATCTTTTGTCCTTTTACGTGTTAAAGTCTTAATTTTCTTCTGACTAATATATATGAGGCCTTAAATATGAGATACAGTGCCTCTTTGTCACGTTTGCTGCAATATTTTTTGTTTGCTGGTGCTTTTTTATTTTACTTTTTTTTTGGTAGCAAACTCATAGTTCTTACTCTTTTATAGTTCAAATATGGTTGCTAAGCCTATAACATCTCCTCTAGAGATTTGGAAACTATTCCATTCCATTTTTTGTTGTTGCTGAGATTTTAATGTTTAAAAATAACACAATGAACTCTCCCACTGAACTGGAATTCATTTTAGTGCATAATATAAAGTGAGAATCTAAAATTTATCTTTTTCCAAATTGCCAGTTAATTGTCCCGACATCATTTATTGAGTAATCCTTTTCTCCTCTCACTGAGCTGTAACGAATATTATGTTTCTGTACATAACTAGGTCCCCTTCAAACTCATCTGTTCGGTTGCAGTGATCTCTCTGGGCCTGGGCAGACACAGATGGATTTTTGAATCTGCAAAACTGGGGACCTACTGACAGACTCTTCAAGACCTAGCAGTTGCTTCTCTCCGGGACCAGCCATTCCACGTGCATTTATTTAATTATTTGATTGCCTAATTCTGAAATCCCCAAGAACTGAAGCTCTTTGCAGGCTGTGGTCATCTCTGACAATGTTAAACTTTACCTGAGCCCTGTTTCCCACTTTTTCTGGCAATGGCTTACTGCCTAGAACCACCTTTCTCACTGTGACATACCCTTTTTTTACCTATAAGGTCAGACACAAACCAAAATAACCAAACTGTTGCCATTAAGTCATCTCCAACTCTGGCGACACCATGTATCACAAAGTAGAATTGCTCCCTAGGGCTGTCTTGGCTGTGATGTTCACGGAAGCCAGCAAGCAGGGAGGGGCCCTTCTCCTTCATTTCCCTGCTGCATTGAGCTCCTGGTCAGTATACTTTGCCTCCCCTCTCCTCTCACTCTTTTTCTCCCCGGAATTACTGTAATGGCCTCATATCTTCGTTCCCTGATCTACTTGTACCCCCTTCCAAAGTCCTATCGTCTTTCAAAACTGGACTACAGCAAGGGGCACATTCTTTCCACCTGTGGATATTGACTTAGGGATAACTTGATTTCACTCTTGTAAGCATACTTGAAAGCAGAATTTACAAATCCTGGGTGTTTGTTGCTTTTAATTAATTGGAAGGTAAATTTCTCACTGCCTTGAACACTTAGAGACAGGTCTGAAGCTGGAATTTCTCTATTTTCAGAATTGAAACTAGTTTAGACACTTGGACTAAAATGACAGGGTGGTTGATATGTCTGATGATTGCTTTTTATAAACTCTAAAAGATTTTATCATCTTACACGCAAAAACTGCTTTTAACTGATCAACTCTTTACATTCATTTTAAAGATCACACTTCTATTTGTGCCCGTGACATCTTTCCAACGAGAAAGCAGGGTGTGTGTGCGGGGTGCTGTGTAATTGATCTTGGCGAGCTCACAGCTCTGTGCACAGCGCCTTCTTTAAATAGGTGCTAAATAAACATTAGTCAGACCAATGACTGTAGCCACACACTGTTTCCTCTGGAAGCTTACATCTGCCAGTTGCTCCAAGCAGGAAGTTCAGATCTGATCCGACAACAGAACCTTATTGTTGTTGTTTATGATCCAACTCATAGCAACCCTACGTACAACAGAACAAAGCACTGCCCAGTCCTGAGGATGTTCACAATCATTGCTGTGCATGAGTCCGTGTTACAGCCACTGTGTCGCTTCCTCTCACTGAGGGTCCTCTTCACTGACCTGATTTACCAAGCACACTGTCCCTCTCTAACGATTGGTCCCTCCTGATAACGTGACCAATGTGTGTGAGACGAAGTTTGCCACCCATGTTTCTAAGGAACATTCTGGCTGTACTGCTTCCAAAATAGATTTGTTCATCCTTCTGGCTGCCCATAGTATGGCCAATGTTCTTCACGAGTGCAGAACAAATTACTTGCCAAATAAGAATGTTCATTTTACAGGAACCTTTGGCAGTGTGGTGCATCAGAGGCCCTGGGTTTTATGTATCAAGCCATTTGATGTCAGTACAGAAAGTGGAATTGGTGACTCCTCTACTTAGGGTGGTGCCTGTGTACCTTTGGGCAAGCTCCTTAACCTCCCTAACCCTCAACTGTATCGTGGAGATGAAAACGGGCCCTACCTCCCAGAATTGCTCCTCTCATGCACATGAAAGTGCTTGAAGAATTGTAACCAGCGCTATTCAAGTATGAGCTTTATGGTCCTTTGGCTGCAGCCTGTGGTCATTCACTTAGATGCTGTGGAATGAGCCCCAGATCTCAGAGCTCAGATTATTAAACTAAAATAAATAAGCCAAAGAAAACTAAACCAGTTGCCATCAAGTCAATTCCGATTCAGGCAACCTCACAAACGTCAGAGGAAAACCACTAGATTTTCAAGGCTGTGACCTTTTGGAAACAGCTCTCCAGGCCTTTCCTCTGAGATACCTTTGGGAGGGCTCAAACCAGGCGCCGACCTATGGGTCAACAGCCAAGAGCTAAACCCTTTGTTTTAAGCTGAGTGATTCCGTATTGAAAATCCTTCTGGAGGTCTGAAAATTAACCTGTCTGTCATCTAGGCTATCCTTATGGTCTGTAAGACAGTAAATTGAGTACAGCTAGCTGTGTCTCCTCTCACCTTGCCTGCCCTCATCATTACAGCGAGGATCTGATTCTTGCTTCCAACTTTGCTCGAGGTCCTTTTAAGATAAGCCCCAGGGGAGAAATGCAGAAGGTGCCACTCGGGAGGGCTCCTCAGGCTGCTTCCTCAGAGCTGTCGGAGCCAATGGCATGACTCCTTCGCAGAGCACAGGAGAAGGAGCCTGTGTACCTCAAAGGTGCAGCTTCTAAGCGCAGCAGCTATGCGCCAGGTACGAGCAGTCCTCTCAGCACTCAGTAGCTTCAAGCTGATCAACTGCACTGGGCAGTGACCCCCTGCAGATGGACCAGGCAGGATCGGCACAATGTTGGGGGCTGTGGGTGGCCCAGAAAGTTGGCAGCAGGGCTAGATGACAAAAGGATCTCAAGGTGGTGGCTTGGTGCTAGAATTCTTGCCTTCCAGGGAGAATGCCATGCATGCACTTCCACCACCCGTCTGTCAGGGGTGGCTTCCATGTTGCCATGGTGCAGAACAGGGTCCGAGCAGAGCTTCCAGTCTAAGATGGACTGGGAAGGAAAGCCTGATAAGTTGCTACTGAAAACAAGCCAGTGAAAACTCTATGCATCAAAATGGCCTGATCTCCAACCAGTCACGGGGACTGCGCAGGACTGGGCAGGGTTTTGTTCCGCTGTGCATGGGGTCGCCATTAGTTGAGGGCTGACTGTGCGGCTCTGACGAGAGTAACAAGACTGAGGCAAGAGAGGGTTGAGGACAATTCCAGTCCATCCGCCTGTTTGTGTATCAACAAAAATTCATTTGTTCCAGTGTAAGGATAAACATAAATTGAAAAAGAAAGACAAACCATTAATTTTCCCTGGTACAAAAAGGGAAAAACAAAAACCAAAGCAAAAAACCCTCCCTCTTCTGTTTTGTTAGAACATTTACTTTGGAAAACTTGTGACTGATTGTCAATTCTTTCTGTCTCTGTTGAGATGGACAGAAATTCTTTAGCTAAATAAGCTCTTGCCAGTTTTACAAGGCAGGGATGCTTCCTGCAGAGACTGGGAGAATCTCTTTGAAATGTCACCATCAAGGAAGGGAGTTCTCCATGATACCACGTGAGAGCAGGGGTCTAACTTCAGCTGGGGCTTCTGTTCGCAGAGCCGCACCCCATCTCCTGAGCATCGGGGCTGAGTCTCTGGGCACCGCAGGCCGCTGTGTCCTGAGATGAGCTGAGGAGAAGGTGCGGAGCTCGGGGCAGTGAGCATCTGCAAGGGGTCAGAGATGGCAGATTAAAAATGGGCACCGCAGGGGGGAGGAAGCAAGAAAGCACAAAATTAGAGTTGGCGCATGAGAGGAAGAGATTAAACTGAACAAGAAAAATCACCAGCAGCTTTGGATTTACCCCGCCAGAGTTTCTCCGCTGGGCAAGGAAAGCTTAAATAATCCAAATTAATTTCTAGTTAAAGGCAGAGCTCAGAGAGCAATCAAACAGGAGGCCACAGCTGGCACCAAATGTCACAGGAAGACAAACTCCTAATGGTAAAAAGAAGCCATGTGAGGAAAAAAGGGGCTGTCTGAAGTCAGCCCAGCCCCAGGCACCATGCCCAAGTTGGACAGTTTCAATCATTCGCTGAATGCACTTATCCCAGGTGAGACTCTGTGCCAGGCACTGGGCTTCCTGATCGAGTCAGTGCCATGGTGCCTTCCTTAGAGTCACTCACCATTTAACACAGGAGACGCTCAGTTAAAAAGTGTCTCAGGATCTAGGGATAAGTAAGCTGATGGCGATGTCTGAAGAAGGGGAATGAAAGTGGGGGCAATGCGGCATATGATGAGGCGTTAGACCTGTTGCTATTGAATCAGCTTTGACTTGTGGTGACCTCATGTGTGTTAGAGTAGAAATACCCCAAGGGATTTTCTCAGTGGCTAATTTTTTTTCAGAAGTAAATTGCCAGGGCGTTCTTCCAAGGCACCTGTGGGAAGACTCAAACCTCGAACTTTTTAGTTAGTAGCCAAGGGTGTTAACTGTTTGCACCACCCAGGCACTCCCATGACAAGGCATGGAGAAAGACTTTCTGCAGAGTCAGACACCTTAGCTGAGCCTTGAAGGACAGATAGGAGTTGTCAAGGTGAAGAAAAGTGGAGAGAAGGAGCTGTGCATGCAGTTGGAACAGCAGGTATGATGAGGTGAAGGCAAGGGGGAGCACCAGGCGCCCGATGGGGATGCAGTGTGGGGTGCACTGGGGATGTGCTCCAGATAAGACCCCTGGGGCAGCGTGGGGTCTGAGTACACTGAGCAGTTGGATTCTATTAGGAAAGATGATGGGAGTCTTGGAGAGTCTTAAACAGGAGAGTGACAGGATCAGCTGTACAGTGGGAAAGACCGCTCAGGCAGCATGGCAGAGGAGGGATGGGGCACAACTGGAGAACTGAGGCCATCAGCAAGACTATGGTAGTCGGCTAGTAAAGAGACAGTGGCCTGCACTAAGGATCTGATCAGGGGGACTGAGAAAAGGAGATGCACTGGGGGTCTCACAGGATGGATTCAGCAGGCCTGGAAATGGTGTGAACAATTTCTTTGCAGTTTGTCAATGAACCAGCCTTGGTAACTCTCCTTGGATTGGGGAGCAGAAGTGGAGAAAGGAAGGCTTAGGATGCACGCAGAGAACAATCAAGACCTGCAGAGTTCAAGGTGCCTGGAGGACCCCCAGGTCCCAGGCAGTGTGGACATTCTCTTCTGTGTTAGCTTCCATCTCCATTGGTAGGCACCGGCTGGGTTCTGTCCGGGGTGTGCGAGAGCACCTAGGACTGGACTCACCCTTCTCGGAACAGAAGTAGCCCTGGTATTGGGCTTAGAGGGTGGACTGGCTGATGGCATTTGAGGATAGCTGATTACAGGGTGTAAAGCTAGTGTTTCTACTGGCCTGGTCTTTAGAGCTGTGTTTGAGACCTGGTCCTCAGGGGAAGTCCCAGGTTAATGTGAATGGTTAGCAGTCCATCTGGAGGTGCTTTGGAAGAAAGGCTTGATGACCTAAAATTCACCGATGAAAACCCTGCTGAGCACAGTTCTACAAGTCAGAATCTACTGAACCACAACTGATCAGGCCTCAGGGAAGAACTGGGGCAGTAGTTTTCACACCACGTTTCTAAGAGTTCTAGATTTCTGGCCTCCAGGACTGTGATGTGGGGAACTGAGGGTGGCTACTGCAAGGAGAGGCAGCAGGAAGCTGGACTTCAAGAGTGGGCTTAGTTTAGCAATGCTGCTTGGGCTCTTTTAAAAATGTGCTTTGAAAGAGAAGGCGTTGGTGGATAAATGGATGGCCTGGGCCCCGGGGAGATCCTCACATCTTGGTAAGGAGGCTGCATGAACTGTGGGGGTAGCAAGTCGGCAGAATCCGCCAAGGGATGAGTTAAGGAGCTTAGAACAGTGCTGAGCAGAAACCAGAGCAGGTCTAGTCTGTGCGAAGTTCTTGGAGGGGTGGAAGAGGAATAAATTATGGGGCTGGGTAGAGTGGGGCAGGGAAAACGTGGAGAAATCAACTAACTGAGGTGGCCAGCTGGAGGCTGTGTGCTGAATCCAGAACATGGATATGTTTTGTTGGGCCCTTGTGTTGCTTTTACAATTTTTCAATCAGTTGTCTGCGTTTAAAAGCATGAGACTTTAGATACAGTTTTAGATGTTGAACTTCTCTCGAAAATACAACAATGTGATCTGACCATGCTAGGCTGCTGTTCCCACAGACCACAGTCAATTCCAGCTTCGTGTGCTTCCCAGTTGGCCCAAGCCCTCCCATCCTCTTGTGGTCCCTGAGCTGGTATCAAGTGCACCTGACCCAAGCCATGTTTTTTGCTGTTGTTGTTTCATATGCATATGAAAGCTGGACAATGAAAAAGGAAGACTGGAGGAGAATCCATGTATTTGAATTGTGAAGTTGGTGAAGAATATTGAATACACCATGGTGTGCCAAAAGAACAAACAAATCTGTGTTGGTGGACGTACAGCCAGACTCTTCCTTAGAGGTGAGGGTGACAAGAATTCATCTCATGTGCTTTGGACATGTCATCAGGAGGGACTAATTGTTGGAGAGGGATATCGTGCTTGATAAAGTAGAGGATCAGGGAAAAAGAGGAAGACCCTCAATGGAATGAATTGACACGGTGCCAACAAAAAGCTTGAACAATTGTGAGGATGGTGTGGGATGGAGCAATGTTTTGTTCTGTTATATACAGGGTCTCTGTGGTTGGATGTGACTCAACAACACATAACGACAACCTGGCCATATAAGCATTTACATTTGCAACTTCTGGGTCAATGGCATCTCCTGTAGGTTAACCCACCAGAGTTCAGGGACAATTGCTTTCTTAACTCTAAATAGGTTTCCTGCACAAATGGCTGTTTTTCCTTTCCCTCTCACCCCAGAAGACTTTTACCTAAACTGAGTTTTTATTCTAGAAACCGTTTCCTTCCATCTTGCCACTTGTTACCAAGTATTTGGCTTCAGTTTGCTACGCTGGGTTAGGAATCCACCTGCACATCTCTGCTGGAGGCAGAGAGCCCTGAGTCAAGAAGGTGTGCACAGGCTACTCTGAGATCCGGAGGGTGGGGAGGAGGTGACAACATGAGGTAGCAGGTAAAAGTTTAGCAGGTGGAAGAAGAGCAGGGAAGAGATTCTACAAAAGGAAGGCATGGATTGAAGAGTTCAGAGGCGGCAGCAGCAGTGCAGGAGAAAGTTGCTAGCTTGGATCAGAGCAATGGCAGGGGTTGGAGTTAAGGAGGCTTTAGGAAGTAAATGAATAGTAGTACCAAAGCATCAATTGATGATAAGGAATGAGGAGAAGGCTGTGCAATGATGTCTCTTTGGTTCCTGGCAAGTGAGCAGAAAGTGATAGCATTCATTGAGATATGGAGTTATAGATAGGCATGTCCACGGAAGATCACAAGTCATATATTCCAAGTTTGAGGTGACATTGAGACATCTAAGAGGAGCTGACATGTACACAGTTGGATACACAGGTCTACAGCTCAGAGAAGTTTGGACTCTGAAAAGATCTGTGTGCTACCTATTCACCGGGCTGATGGTTGTTGGCTGCACACTGGCTACTTTGTATCAGATCTGTGTGATTGCAGCAGTCATTCATTCAATGGATATTTATTCATTACCTAAGACCATGTAGGAGTCCCTGGGTGGTGAGAACAGTACAGTGCTCAACTACCAGCTTAAAGGTTTGAAGTTTAAACCTAACCTGAAGCACTCGGGAGATAGGCCTGGTGATCTGCTTCGGAAAGTCACAGCCTTGAAAAATCCATGGAATGGTTCTGCTCTGCACACATGGGGTTGCTGTGAGTCAGAATAGACTAGATGGTAACTAACAATGACAAGGACAACTGTGTAGGCACTCTCTTCAGTGCTGACCATGGGGTGGTGAATGGTTGGTATTTCTTCCCAGTGAGTTTCATTGAAAGTATGAAACATGGTTGGATTCTCTCATCTCCACTTTGCCTCTACCTCCTCACACTACTGGGGTTATTTCCCCCTTCCTCCCCTTGGGTTAGGGTTAACCATTTAGAAGAGATTTACTTGTATTGCACACTTTGCAGCTACCTTTAGCCAGGAGTTTCAAAACTGCCTGCTGTCACTATGTTGATTGTGACCCACTTAGCATATTTGTATCTGGACTTGGAATCTGAAGCACTGAGTTCTCTGGGATCAGGAACCAGACATGAACACCTTCCTGCTTAGATCGTCAGAGCCGATCTCCTAGATCCTGAACGATTTCAAGTGCCATGAAATGTACCCTTTTCCAATACTTACAGCCAGAAGAAAGTAAATTAATCATGAGCATTGATCTGCTCATCTGTCTCCTTCCCTAGATTTTAAATATCTTCAAGGAGGGACCATATTATTCAACTTCATATCCTCAGTCTGTGGCATGCTATGGTGATTAGTGAATGTCTGATGAATGCATTAGTGATCACAGAGCATATTTTGACTGTTGTATTGTCTTTTAGTTAGCTATTGTTTTATTTAACTTTGTATCTTAGTTAACTAGTGCTACCTTAACAGAGCTCTGGTAGCATAGTGGCTAAGTCACTTGCCTGCTAACCAGACGGCTGGCGGTTCAAACCCACCAGCCACTCCTCGGAAGGAAGGTTGGGCAATCCTACTTCCGTAGTGATACTGCCTCGAAAACCCAAGGAGGGGTCGCTATGAGTCGGGGCTGACTCGACGGCACATAACAACAACAACAACAACCTTAACAGAAATACAAGTAGGTGGCTTTCAAGAAGACATACTTGTTTGTCCTTAGTTTTAGAGGCTAAAAATCCAAAGTAGGGTCCAGAGTGTCTAAATTCCTCTCTGACCTTCTTTCCTGGTTTCTGGTATCTGCTGGCAATCCTTGGCATTTCTCTGCTTGTAGATAGGTCCTCACATGGCATCATTTTTCCTCCTGTGTCTATTCTGCTGTTTTTACAACTCAAAAGTGATTAGGTTTAGGACCCAGCCTACTTGGGTATGACCTAGTTAACATAACAACAAAAACCCTATTTGCAAACATGAGTAGGGATCAGGACACAGTTCTGGAGGGTGTATGCAATCCATACCACCTTGTATTTATTTTTATTTTTATTTTTTTGTTTCATCTCCTCCACTCTAAATCAAATTGCTAAAGCTGAGAACTTTGGTTGCTCCAGGCTTGCAGGATGCTCACTACCCATTTGTTGATTGACTTTTTTGGTATTAGAAAGAGCTTGGCCCTCTAATCACTCTCTCTCACCTGCCACCTGACCTCTTTGCTGAGTTTTCTCAATTTCTTCTGGTTTACAATAGCAAACCCAAGTTGCTTCTTGAATACTTGCCACATCTAGGTACCATCTAGAACTTTTGGATGGACAGGCTCTGGGACAGGGATTCCTGGAAGAGCCTTTGGCTATCACATAGTAAATATTTTCTTTCTACCTCTTCTCAGTGTGCTTGGAGGAAGGTGCTGCTCTTATTTTCATTGTACAAATAAGATACTGAAACTCAAAGAGATTAAACAACTTGTCCAAAGAAGGGATTTGAATGCAGATGGTTCTGATCCCAAAGCCCAGGCTCTAAGGCAAAGATTCTACAATTTCAGTGAATATCAGAACACCTGGGAGCTTGAGGCTATTCCTGGACTCAGCTGCAGACAGTATTGTGATCTGGAGGGTGGGTTGGGCCCAAAAGCCTATATTTGGAAAAGTACCCAAGGGTGCTTGTTGCAGTCACCCTGGGGCCCCCATTCCCTCATAGTCACAGGTGGTAGCTGTCCAGGGTCCTGAACTAAGGGTGTCCCCTACCCACATGTCTTCCATTCAGCCTAGAGGAGGAAGGATGTGGCATTTTTTCACTCTGTGTCTCCAGAAACCCATAGAACCTGGAACATGGCTTTGTCATGAGCACTCATGAACGCAGAGGCTGTTAAGCATCTGAGAAATTTGATAGGTCAGGGTTCCAATCACCCTGAATCACTCCAGTAAATGAGATGATCCTTTTGTACCCACATCACAAGCTTGGAAATAGTGTAGATGAGACCCAAAGAGGAACAGGTAAAGAAAGTCCCCACCCATGGCCAACAGGTTGGTGTATGGAAGCTAGAACTCACGAGGGACCTCTTGGGAGGCTGGTGGTAGAGTGAAACCCTTCCCAGAGCTCAAGGAAAAGGGGGCAGGAACAATGACTAGATCCTTGCAGAGACACAGGTCCCTGTCCCAAGGGAGAAAACACAGAGCCTTCTGACATGGATGGAGTCTCTGGGTGGTGCAAAAGACTAACTCACTTGGCTGCTAACTGAAACACTGGTGGTCCAAGTCCACTCAGAGGGGCCTCAGAGGAAAGGCTAGTGTTCAACTTCTGAAAAATCAGTCACTGAAAACAGTTCTACTCTGACACACATGGAGTCACTGTGAGGTGGAGTCCATTGGACACCAACTGGTTATTGTTGCCTGTTTTTTTTTTTTTTCCCCGGAGTGGAAAGAGCTTAGAATCTAGAACTAAACAGCTCTGGGTCAGGTCCTGGCTCCTCTACTTTATTACTGTCTCACTTTAAGAGGCTGCTCATCTTCTCTAGTCTTGGTTTCCTTAGCTGGGAGAATGAGAATAATAGTACCTACTTTGCAGTGTGCTCTACAGATCAGAGGTAGGAAGCACATCCTGCCCTGCGCAGAGTAGACCTTAACCAGAATGTTCTTATTAGAACTGGAAGGACATTTACAAGGCTGTGGCTGTGACAGAAGTTGTTTTTTTTCCTCCAACAGTTGCCTGTAGAGTCAACTTTGACTCATGGTGACACCACAGGAGCTCTGGTAGCATAGTGGCTAAGGCACTTGACTGCTAACCAGAAGGCTGGTGGGTTTGAACCAACTCCTTGGAAGGAAGGTTGGGCAATCCTACTTCCATAGTGATACTGCCTCGGAAACCCAAGGAGGGGTCATTATGAGTCGGGGCCGACTCAAAGGCAAACAACAGCAACAACAACGACACCACAGGTATCAGAATAGAATTATGTTCCATAGGGGTTTCACTGGCTGATTTTTCTGAAGTAGATCACCAGACCTTTCTTCAAAACACCTCTGGGTGGATTTGAACCTCCAACCTTTTGGTTAATAGCTCAGTGTGTTAACTCTTTGCACTACCCACAAACTCTTAGTTCTGTCTAGCACTAAAAATCCTCCGTGTGAAGCCTCAAGGATAGTCTTTGTTCAGACCCAGCCCCCTGAATGAGAATAAAAATTTACAGAGAGGCAACCTCATCTCCCTCCCCTTTGGCCCTGTTCTCCTCTTAATGGTTGATACTTGCAGTGTTCCATGGAGAAGTCTCAGCATTTTGAGCATTGATGGAGACATCCAGGAACAGGGAACTTAGAGGAACTTTTTCACTGATATTGACTCAAGACAGAAAGTGCTTCAGAGCCTGAAGTTGAGTAACCATTGAGGTGTTCTTCTGGGCTATTGGTATATTTATAGGAGACCATGGCCTATTAAAAGATGTGTAGACTGGGCCACCTGCCATTGAAACCCTGGCCTGGCTCTTTCTGGAGCTCACCAAGGGTTAGCTGCCCTAGTTTGTAGCCTTGAAGCTGGCTACATGAAAGACTCCAAAACAGCCCAAGGAAAAGAAAACAGCAATAGCAACTGATGCTTAGAAAGATACTCTGTTAAGGTCATTACCTCGTCTTATCTTCACAGCAGCCCTGCGAGTGAGGGAATAGTACTACAGCAGTATCCTATCACGATTAAACTCAAGGACTCTGGGAAGAGAGATGCCTGAGGTTGAATCTTTTACTCACTGTTTGAACATGGTACATTCTTAAATTCTCCAAATCTGTTTCCTCACCTGGGAAATGGGAATAAAAGTATCTCTCTCATAGCATTATTACTTTCAGATTTTCCAGGTAAGACATACGGCCAACGTCCAGCACATAGTATAAGACTAAGTACATGCCTCCCAGTTGCTGTACTGATGCCAACTCATGGAGACCCCACATATGTCAGAGTAGAATTGTGCTCTGTAGAGTTTTCAGGGGCTGATTTTTTAAAGTAGATCACCAGGACTTTCTTCTGAAGCACCTCTGGGTGGCCTCAAATCACCACCTTTTGGTTAGTGGGAGAGCATGCTTGGGGTTTACACTGCCCAGGGACTCTCAATAAATACAGAATTGTCATCTCCATTTATAGACGCAGATACTGAGGCCCTGATAAATTAAGTGGAATGCTCAGTGTAACACATGTAGGGAATAGACAAGGCAGAACCCAAGTTCATGTTTGTTTGAGTCCTGAGCCCTGTTCTTCATCTCTGAGCAGCCAGGCTGAACCATGTCCTCAGGAAGTCCTGCCCCACTCACATGATAGGGAGTGGCCTGGGCTCTGCCATCCCCCTACTCTTTCAGAGGCCAGAGCCTCCAGCTAGCAGAGTAGGAGAGAGGACATCCAGGCAGCTGGCTGTCCTTCCAGACAGGCTTCTGCCAAGGATATGTGTTTGCAGCAGTGTTGGTGCGTTCTGCTCTCTGGTGCTCTGGGGTTTCTGGGAGGTGACCCAGACAGGCCATGTGTGCAGTGTGTTGCCTTCAGTTTGACTTGTTCACAGGCCGTTAGAAAGGGCTGCATTCACTGAGTCGCTTTATTGGCCTGCTGGCTCTCCCATTCTAGGTGGCTCAGGATGCTGAGTCTCTGTCTCTCTCCTCTCTGCCCTTCAGCCTGACCCTCTCTCCTAGCTCTTCCTCTCTCTCCCAGCCTTTAACTCTTGCTCTCACACAGAATTCCTAAGAAAAGAACAACCAGTCAGCAGCCCAGTGGCTTTGCACCCATGTTCTTAGAGCAGTGGATTGGAACTCGATCGATGCTTCTCAAACTATCTGAGATGAAAGAACAGTGTCATCCTTTTCCACTTTGTGGCCACATGATATGGTTATAAACTATGTTATCTGTTAGAGAATGATATTTTTATAAAATAATGAAGAATACATTTCTAGAAAAATGATGTAAGAAGGCACAAAAATGCAAGCCCCTTAAGGTCCTGGGGTGGCACAAATATTTGGTGCTTGCCTACTGACCTAAAGGCTGTGGGCTCAGAATCACCCAGCAACACCACAGGATAAAGGCCTGGACATCTGTTCCTGTAAAGATCACAGCAAGAAAAGCCTATGGAGTATAGCTGAACTCCAAAACACATGGAGTCTCCATGACTCAAAATCAACTCAATGTCAATGGATTTTTATAGTTATTATTATTATTACAATTTCTTTTGATTACCAAGTGCCACTCTAACAGAGTGGCTTGAACAAACAGGACTTTATTCTCTTATAGTTTTGGAGGCTAAAAGTCCAAGTTCAAAGTGCCAAGCTCTAGGGGCTGGGTTAAGGGCCCTAGACCTTGGACTTCAGCTCTGCCTCTTGCACCTGGCCCACTGGAGCTAGAGGTCTCTCTTCACTTAAGCAGCTCCTGGCTGCTGAGGCTAAGAAGCCCAGGGTCAACAAATAAAATGGCACAGTCCCCATATTATCACACAACACAGCATGCCACTAGTTCAAGTACAGAGACAGTCCCAAGATGGGCAGGAATTACTGCCCTCCCCCCAAAAAAACCAAACTCACTGCCACAAGTCAAATTGACTCATAGTGACCCCTCTTTGGGTTTCCAAGGCGGTATCACTATGGAAGTAGATTGCCCAATCTTCCTTCCGAAGAGTGGCTGGTGGGTTTGAACTGCCAGTCTTCTGATTAGCAGTCAAATGCCTTAGGCACTATGCCACCAGAGCTCCTGCAGGAATCATGGCAGGCTGTTAATTGAAGACTAGGCTACATGCCATAAAGCTGCAGACCATTCTCAAAGCTTCTCCTGATATACAGGAAGCAGACCACATCCCTAAAGTAGCTACTCAGCTGCTTGTGGCAGATTCCACCAAGAAATTGATTACCAGTCTCATCATAGGGAATAACTACAACCAACTCCCCAGCCACTCCAAACCAGGCCCAGCCATACTGATATATAACCTCAACTACCACAGTACCACTTCTTGTCAACTTGGCACCTATACAGATCTTCATTGGGTGGCACCTGTACAGATCTCCATCACTGGGTGGCTCCAGTGCCCTAGATCATCTGAGTGGTGACCTCCTGTCCTTGGCCTGGCAGGCCCTGTTCCTCTACCTCTTGGGCATGGCAGCCCTGCCCCCTCACTTTTAGGCAGTGGCTATGGCCCCACCCCACTGGCCCACATGAACAAGCAGCCCCACACTCCAGAACCAAGTTGGTGAAAGTCTGCTCTTTGAAACCTAGGAGGCTGTGGTGGTACCACCTCCGAAGGCCATGGTCCTTCCCTTTAAGGCTGAGGCAGCCCTGCTTCCTGTTTTCTTGGTCTATCAGCTTCTGATGGTTAATGCTGAAGGCAACCCACTCCGTCAGAAATCTATCTGCCCAGAAAGCACTTACTTTTCTTGATCCATGGGCTGGCCAACCTGCTACTCCATCTCATGCTGGGCCTCTTCAACCAATTAATGTCCAAAGGCAAACCACTCCGCCAGGAAGCTGCCTGCCCAATGTCATCCATCTTTCTCCTCCATGGCCTGGTGAGTCTGTTACTGTCTAAGGCTGGTCTCTCGACTCTGCTGCTGCGGTCTCTCTGCCAGGGTCTCCCTGCTGAGGTCTCTCTGTCAGAGTCTCAGTTCAGAAATCTGGGTCAAGGATGCACTCCTATTTCTACATTTTAGGTATCTATCAGAATAGCACCCCACTCTTTAGGTACCAATTCCTATATTGGTTAATTCATGCAGCTTTAACAGAAAATACCACAAATGGTTGGCTTTAACAGAGATTTACTCTCTCATAGTTTATTGTTGTTGTTGTTTGCTGTCGAGTCGGCCCCGACCCATAACGACCCCTCCTTGGGTTTCCGAGGCAGTATCACTACGGAAGTAGGATTGCCCAACCTTCCTTCCGAGGAGTGGCTGGTGGGTTTGAACCGCCAGCCTTCTGGTGAGCAGTCAAGTGCCTTAGGCACTATGCTACCAGAGCTTATAGTTTAGGAGGCTAGAAGTCCAAGTTGAGAGTGCTAAGCTCTAGGGGCTGGGTGAAAGCCCCGTGATCCTGGGCTTCAGTTTTGCCTCTTATTCCCAGCCCACTGAAACTGGAGGCTTTTCTTAACTCAAGCAGCTGCTGGCTGCTGAGGCTGGCCATCCCAAGGTCAACAAGTAAAAAGACATAGTCCCAAGATTATCAAACAACACAGCAGGCCACTAGTTCAAATGTAGAAAAAGTCTCAAGATTGGCAGGGCATGGCAAGCTGCAGAATGAAGACTCAGCTACATGCAGGATCCAAGCATGCCATAAAGCTGCAGACCATTCCCAAAGCTTCTCCTTATATACTGGAAGCAGACCACAACCCTAAAACAGCTACTCAGCTACTTGCAGCAGACTCTACCATGGAGTTGATTGGCAGTCTCATCATGGGGAATAACTATAACCAGCTGCCCAGCCACTCAGAACCAGGCCCAGCCAAGTTGACACATAACGTTAACTACGACACCATCAAATTGAACAGACTTGTTCTCTCAGACCCATCAAAGTCTCCGAATGCTTACTCTTGGTTACTGTATTAGCTCGTTGTGGACCAGTGACAAACAATTTGCAGATTGCAGGTCTACTTTGTGTAGCCCTGGTCTGGATAGCTTGGGCTGGGTATGCTGAGTCTTCAGCCTGCAGGGTTTAAGGACCCCCATCCACAGGTGACAGGAACAGTTTCAGTGGTGGATACACCCCTTTCCTGGTGACCAAGCATTGTCAACTGTGGGCATGACGGTGCCTGCATGAAGCACAACGCATGTGTGATCCACCTCTTCCCTGCATACTGTGTTCCTTCTGCAGAGCCAGTGTGCCTATGGTTCTAGGTAGCCTCACATGGAGAGGAGACCCAGGCTTGAGGTTGATAGACACTGAGGAGCGCCCATAAATAATTGCCTCTGAGGTGCTGGCAGTGCGAGGAGGCTGCCAGCTGGCCCTTATCTCTGTCTCTGATTGGCAGGCACACTGGAAGACAATTTAGAGAATGATGTGGAGGAAAGCCATGGGCCCACTCCACACAAACCTGCCTGTCATGGGCCTGAGAAGCATGATAGCATATCAGATCTTCTCTCCTCTTAACCTTGTCAGCCTGCCTTCCAGATCCAAGAATGTCAGCAGATGACAAGGAAAGGGAACATGATGGGAAATTCCTCTCCTGGCAACAGGGACTCTGTGATTGGGTCCCCAAGGGAGGGGGCTTGCTCTCAAGACAGTTGTCAATATCTTGAAGCAAACATGCCCAAGACTGGTCCCCATCCCACTCACCCACCTTATACTTATCTCTGGCTGCCTCGGCCCATGCTTTCTCTATTACCTCCATCACAGGGTGAAAAGCCACTTAGCCTGACCTGTGGACAAGCTAGTGCAAGTTGTCTGCCCAAGATGGCCCAGGTATCTGCCATGCCAGTCATACCATCTCTCCATCTCCTGATCCACAGCCCAATTCACTTTGGCAGGCCTGCTATTTTCCTACCAGCTCTTGGTGTATTTATAGCCTAATTTATGACTGACAGGCCCTAACTCAATTAGACAAAGCAGCTGATGACTCACTTCCGAGGTGCCCCAGGTAGTCTGTGCATAGTCCTGTCATTACTGTTTCACATGCCATAATCCCTGTGGGCTCTCGGTAACAAAAGCACAGCTTCCTCTGAGGAAAGGAGTCTTTTTAAGTCAAGGATGGGATGGGATTAGATCTGCTTCCATCACAGCCAAAGCCAGAAAGGAGGTGGGCCCAGCATGGGGAGAAAGTCAGGGCTGTTTTCACTGAGGCAAAGGCTGTTCCCAGCCTCCAGTTCCCATACAGCCTGCTCAAAGCTTCTGTTCTCTCTTCATCTTTATTCCCAGATAGCAGCCCTTGACTCTTTCCCCTGAAATCAAGAAATGACGAGGACCAGGCTGGTGGGAGTCCAAGGTCTCAAGGGCAATGGACAGGAAGGGACATGTTGGCCCTTCTCGTTACCCAGGGCCTAAATATTCAAGGCTTTGGCTACAATGTAGTTCCATAGTTGGGGTCTCCTGGGCCTGTCAGCCAGGTCACTCTGCTGCTGTTTTTGTGGTCGAGTTGGCTCTAAGTCATGGTGAACTTATGTATAACAGAATGAAACAAAGCCTGGTCTTGTGCCATCTTCATGGTCATTGTTATGTTTGAGTCTATTGTGGCTGCTATGTCATTTCATCTCATTGAGGTTTCCCTCATTTTTGATGGTCCTCTTCTTTACCAAACATGATTATCTTTTTCTAGTGATAAGTCTTTCCTGATAATATATCCTAAGTAAGCATCCCTCTCCAAATTGTCCTTCAGTGTGCCTGCCAATCAGAGATAAGGGCCAGCTGGCAGCCTGCTCCCCCTGCCAACACCTTAAAGGCAATTATTTATGGGCGCTCCTCAGTGTCTATCAACCTCAAGCAATCCTCATTTCTAAGGACAATTCCAGTTGTATTTCTTCTAAAACTGATTTGTTTGGGTAGTCCAAAGTGTATTCAATATTCCTCAAT
>NW_006921984.1:1281755-1284308 GCF_000298275.1 Orycteropus afer afer | reverse complement strand
CGGAAACCCAAGGAAGGGTCGCTATGAGTCAGGTCCGACTTGATGGCACATAACAACAACAACAACAATATGCCTATGGTTATAATCCCATTTGAGAATGGGGATTTTTTTTGTTATGTTGATAAGACAATATCAGTGTAAGGTGTGTCTTAAGTCAATAGCTTTTAAATAAAAAAGAGGTGAAAGAAGGAAGGGAGCAGCAGAGATGGAGGAAGACATACCCCAAGCTACATAAAGATTGCCCAGGAGCAGAAGTACAAAAGAGACAAGGACCTTCCTGCAAAGCTGGAAGAAGAAAGCTTTCCCCTAGAGCTGGCATTCTGAATTCAAACTTCTAGTCTCCTAAACTGTGAGAAAACAAGTTTCTGTTAGTTAAAGCCACTCACTTATGGTATATTTGTTATAGCAATACCAGATAACTAAGACACATACATATGAGATGATGGCATCTTAGCCATCAAAGTATTATCCTTGCTTTCCCACTATTCTTCTCCTTTCCCTCTTTTCTTTGTCCTTTCCAGCCCTGGACTGGCCTGACCCAAAAGGGCATGTCCAGCCAATGGGCAGGCCTGCCCCAAGGCTTCCCTATGGCATCCTGGGGCCTGCTGGACTGTAAAGGGAGCTTTGGGGGTCTTTCCTCTGCCCTAGGAGATACAGTTGTCAAGAAAAGCACGTTGAAACTTTGCACAGTGGAGAAATGGTTGACCCAGAGCAAGCTGGATAAGAACTAGCAGTGGTCAAAGAGGATGCCAACGTCCAGGGAGAAGAAGCTGGGTTGGGGGTCTGAAAACTGAGAAGAGACATTGCCCTTTCCTTCTTCCTCCATGCCTCTCCTCTCCATGTCCTGCTTTCCTGGCCACTTTTGCTCTTTCTTTGCATTCATGCTATAAGCAGGCTGGAGTCGGGGTTCAGGGGCACCCACAGACTCAGGGTAGGCCCCTCAGGAGGAATCACAGGTTGGAAAACCTTGACCTCTGGATAAGGGAATTTCTTGGGCTATTGCTTTTCATGAAGGAGACTGGACAGAGATACATTGCAGGGAATTTTGTGGGATCCCATTCTCCATCCCCATTTTCTAGAGCATCTTCACAGATGAAAACAATTAGAGTTTCAATTTATCACAGAGATTATAATTAACCTAGAGAGCAAGAAAAGTCACACTACTGCTTATCCTCCTTCAATCTCTCTTCATTTATGAGAAATAGAGGAAAACCAAATACGGAAACAAAAACTTCCTACAATCCTCCTACTCAGATAACTATGGTTAACATTTTGATACAAATGACTGCACTCTTTTTCCCTCTGAAAATACATTTTTTAACAAAAGTAGATATTATGCAGTAATATCACCTGCTTTTTGTACTTAACTCTATCCATAAACATTTCCAGTGCCATTAGTTTTCTACCACATCTTTTTTATGTTTGCAATGAATTTCATCATATGGTTATAGTATAATTTATTTAACAATAGCAAACACTTATAAAACACTTCCTATGGGCTACAGTTTACACACATCATCTAATCTATTTCTCACCACAGATCTATGAGCTAAATGCTATCATTGTCTCTGACCTTGCCAGAATGTTTATGGGCCATCTAATCTCATTGAATTAAACCACTTTGTGTGCATAAACAGGCTAGAGTGAGTTCTCTTGTCTGCAATCTAGGAAATTTTGAAATAGACATACAATTTGAAGTCCAAGTATATAGCCTAAGGAAATCAGTCCTATATATAGTCATATATAAGAATGTCCTAGTAAATTTGTTTGAATGCTGACAAATTGGAAACAAATAGCATATTTAGGAGATGAAGAGATAGATCCATTGTAATAGCATCAGATGATGGACTATTACGTAGCAAGTGAAATGAATGATCTGGTAATGCATGCATCCACATGAACAGGTATCAGATGAATAATACTGAGTGAAAAAATTTAAGTTGCAGAATGGTATGTTCAATATTATACCAGTTATGTAAAAAACATACACCTTAATATTATTGCATACATATAATACAGGACACACATATAAAAAACATCAAAACCCTGTTGCCATTAAGTTGGTTCCAACCCATGGTGACCCTGTGTGTTACAGGGTGGAAGTGCTCCATACAGTTTTCTTGGCTATAATCTTTATGGAAGCAGATTGCCAGGCCTTTTTTCTGTGGTGTCACTAGGTGGGTTTGAACCACCAACCTTTAGATTGGGAGTTGAGGGCAAACCATTTGTGGTAGTTAAGATTGTGTGTCAACTTGGCTAGGCTGTGATTTTGAGTGACTTGGAAGCTGGATATTGGTATTCCTCATGATGAGACTGGATGTGGTATAATGACTTCCTTGGTGGAATCTGCTATGAGCAGCTGATTAGTTGAAGAGGAGTTGCCTTCGGGTGTGGCCTGCTTTCAGTATATACAGAGACATTTGGGAAAGGTCTCTAGCTTCTCACTCATTTCTGGATTCTGCCTTTGGCCCATCATCATCTCCAGTTCCTGGACGTGAACCAGTGGACTGCTGGGTTGCCTGTTGATCTTGGAATTGTTGCGTTCACAGCCCG
>NW_006921984.1:1280881-1281450 GCF_000298275.1 Orycteropus afer afer | reverse complement strand
TCCATTTGTGGTATTTCTGTTATAGCAGCACTAGAAGGCCAAGATACCATTTGTGTCACCAGGGACCTTAGGAAATAAGTGTGTGAGTGTGCATATGTGTGTGTATACACACATCTAGACTGGGAAAATACTAATTTTATGGTAGTGACTGCACCTGGGGAGAGATAGGAAATGGAACTGAGGATAATAGTGGAAGAAACTTCCATTTTATCTAGAATTGTTTCATATATTGTATTAAATAAAATAAAGCATCAATTATTCTGAGTGTTGAATGTGCGGTATTTATGATTCTTTATACTTTTCTATATTCGTTAAGCAAAATAGGAGGAGGAAGGGAAGAAGAGGAATACAAGGAAAAGAAGCAGAAAGAAAAAGAAAAACAAAAGGAAGGAAGAGAAAAGGAGAGAGCTAGGGAGGGAGGGAAATTCGAACTCCTGATTTCTGCCCTCCCTCACATTTATAAATAGCTCTGGTGGCACAGTGCCTAAGGCACTTGACTGCTAACCAGAATGGTGGCGGTTCAAACCCACCAGCCACTCCTGGGAAGGAAGGTTGGGCAATCTACTTCC
>NW_006921984.1:1275739-1280781 GCF_000298275.1 Orycteropus afer afer | reverse complement strand
ACACACACACACACACACACACAGAGGTTTGTAAAAGAAGATTTAATTAATTATTTTTGAAATTATTATCATTAGATAATGAGAACGACACTTCCTTTTTATGCATTAGCTACTAGGAAGTGCAGCTAAATTTCAGGCTCAACAGTGATAATTAACTCATCTCAAGTGCTTGATAATCTCTATTTACCCGATCCTTTTGAATGTCTTTTTAAAAAAATCATCCTTTATCATATCCTGTTCGTTCTATAAGCCATCTCTAATGAACTTAGGAAACAATCAGAGTACAAACCCCTAACTTAAAAGAAAGTAATAACAACTCCCACTACTCCCTAATTCCAACATTTCTGAACTGAATACTATGATAGGGAGGAGCTGTTGGTATAATCCTAAAAGCTGGGTCCTGACACGAGTCTTTCTATGGCTGCTCTTAAAATGCCTTTGCTTAGTGTCTCAGAGCTTGCTTGGGCACTGCAGTGGGTGGGGCTAGGGGAAGTGGTGAGAGGCAGATTGGGGGCTTTTCTTCTATTTTCAGGCATGGTGGGAGGTGCTGGGGTGGCAGGGGCATCTACTGATGAGCCTGTTTTTTTTACAGGAGGAAGCTGATGGTTGTGCACTATGGCATAACGGGTAGGGCTCAAAACCAGGCATCAAGGGTATCAGCAGAAGGCGCTCCTGGGCCTGACTCCATCTTTGATTTGATCTATGACATCAGTCAACAAATATGATAGTATCATAGGAAGAGGATGGTCTCTGAGGTCACACGTATTTGGGTTGGACTCTGGACACTGCCATTTCTGCTTATATGACAGTGGAGTAGTTATCTTCTCTGAGCCTTTGTTTCTTATTTTACAAATAGAGATAATATTTCCAAAAAAGTGATGTGAGGACTAAATGAGCTAATGTATATAATACCTGGTAAAACTGGTGACCAAGTCCATCTGAGTTCTTGTTTTGCTCTTAAATCAAACAACCAAACTCACTGATCTGACTCATAGCAACCCCTCCTTGGGTTTCCCAGGTGGTATCACTATGGAAGTAGATTGCCCAATCTTCCTTCTGAGGAGTGGGTTTGAACCACCAGTCTTCTGGTTAACAGTCAAATACCTTAGGCACTACGCCACCAGAGCTCCCTAAAATTCTCCTTAATTTGAATATATTATAGGAGCTCTGGTAGTGTAGTGCCTAAGACACTTGACTGCTAACAAAAAGGCTAGTGGTTCAAACCCACTGGCCACTCTTTGGAAGGAAGGTTGGGCAATCTACTTCTGTAGTGATACTGCCTTGGAAACCCAAGGAGGGGCAGCTATGAGTTGGGTCCAACTTGATGGCACATAACAACAACAACATCAGATATTATAGTTGTAAGAATAAGATATAATAAAGACAAAATATACAATGTGGTATAATATTTTTGGAAGGGAAGACAGCAAAGTATTTTAAAATAAGAAACATTATTATGATGATGAATTGCTTCTGCTCCCAAAGCAAAACTGGTCAGTAGTTTGTCACATGAATGCTACCTTATTCCTGGACCTCAGGAATGACTGAGCAGAAACAAGATCCAGCTATGCTGTGTCTCTCTGTCACCATCATCCAGAAATTCTGAACTTATCCACCCCTTGATGTTGTTGTTAGCTGCTGTCAAATCGACTCTAGACCCATGGCGATGCCATGCACAGTGGAACAAAACACTATCCGATCCTGTGCCATATCCCCATGACTGGTTGCAGATCAGACCATGGACCATTGTGATCCATGGGGGTTTTCAGTGATGGATTGTTGGAGGTAGATGACTAATCATAGACTGGAGGTCCATCTGAGTCTGGAAACTCCACTATAACCTACCCAGCATCATAGTACCACGCAAGCCTCCACCGAGAGATAGATGGCGGCTGCACTTGGGGTGCATTGGCTGGGAATCAAACTTGGGTTTCCCACATGTGAATTAGGCCCATGTGCAAAACCAGTTCTCCCTTTCCAGCCCATCCATCCTGTCCCCATTCCTTCCAGCAGGTCATGGCACTCCAGGCTAGCTATATCTTTAGACTTCCCCTTTTGAGTTCTGGACTTTTTCTCTCTGTACTTTGGAGGTTAGTTACTGCTGGTATGGCCATCTGGCTAGAGATTTGCTGCTTTGGATAAAACTTGCACAGCGACTTTGGGAGAGCCATATAGATGTCATGCATGTTTACCAGAATCTCGAGGTTCTAGGAACAGTTCCAATGGAAGATGTTGAAATCAGGGATATAGGAGTCTTCATGCCTCACTCCTGTGGGCTGGGGGAACCAGCATGTTTGTATCTCTATGGTAGGATTGTCCCCAAAAGGAACCTATATAATCAGTCAGTCCCTGGGAAAGGCGATTCTCTCCTACATAGATCCATCTCAGGCCTACGTGGCAATATCATGTTTAGGAGTGGTTTGGGAGTCTGTGCTGTACATTTCATTGTCCAAATAACAAAGAGATACTGTCTCTCTCCTACACACACATGCATACACACACCACCATCACCAAAAAAAACAAACAACTTAAACTGAAACTTAAAATCTGACTGGTCTCCTGAACAGGTAGGCTTATGAAACTGTTCCCTTAGGACTCTTTGTAGAGGATATTTGTGTTGAGTAGGTAGGGAAATAGTTAAGAGGAAAAAATGAGAAAAGGGGAGATGGAAAGGGCTGTAGGATGTCTACTCCCCAACTCCTCTTCAAGTTTGTGATTATGCCCCAGAGAGAGTGGGCTATAAAGAAAGTTAAAGAAAGTTTGTGTTAGGTTGGGAGGAGCTCTGGTGGCATAGCGCCTAAGACATTTGACTGCTAATTAGAAGGTTGGCAGTTCAAACCAACCAGCCACTTGTCGGAAGGAAGATTGGGCAACGTACTTCCATAGAGATACTACCTTGGAAACTCAAGGAGGAATCACTATGAGTTGGAACCGACTCCAAGGCAGTGAGTTTGGTTTTTTTGTTTTTGTGTTAGGTTGGGCTAGGTCATACTGTGGGAAAAGCATCTCAGGATAAAGGTCTATTTCTCACTAAGTCAATGCTGACTCTCTATTTCCAAGGTTAATCCTTTCCATAAGGTGACTCCAGGCCATTTGTCCTTTGCTATGCCTATGAAAGACATGGCATCCATACCTCATGGAAAGGGAAGAAAGGGTGTGGGGAACTCACAGCCCCTCTGATGATTTGGTCCAAAACTTACACATACATCATTTCCCCTTATAAACCCATGGCTAGAACTAGTCACCTGACCTCATCTTAATTGGAGAGCAGTCTTCCTACTATGCCCAGGACTATGAACACATAATCAGAGTTGGTGAACATAGAACATGGTCTCTGAAGTGGCATATTTCCATAAGGGACACAGGCAGTGCTACATTGATGAGGGCAGCAGAGCTGACCTGCAGGGTTCTGAAGCTTCAGGAACATGGGGAAATGGCCCACTGGCCAGAAAACAGTGACTTCCAGAGTATACCAGAAGCAATAGCTGTGATAAGGCCCATGCTTGAGTAGTTTGCAGTGCAGGGGTGGAGTAATGTCAATATTAGAAGAGCCTTAGAGAAAAACATGAGCTCCATGTAGAGACATACAAAGTTCTCCAAATATCTGATCCTGAATTCATAGTCAGGGAGCTGTGGGGCAGTAAATTTAGTTATCAATATTAATACCATTCCAGCAGAATCCATACACGGTAGAAGCCTGGGGACATTAGGTTTACACCTTAAATGTTTGTCAAAGAACAAGAACATAAATCATCTGTGTGCTTGTATCTTAGCATTGAGGAAGCATTTCCCGTTTAGATTGGGCAAAACATCTTACATTCATACTGTACTGTGAGCTTTTAAATACATTAACTCAGGGCTTCTTAAAGTGTGGTCCTGGGAACAGTGCTTCAGCCTCACCTGGGAACTTGATAGAAATGCAAATTCTTGGACTCCATTCCAGGTCTAATAAGGCAAAACCATTGGGAGTGGGGCTCAGCAACTTGCATTTTAATAAGTTCTCATCCTCCTGTGATCCTGGGGAAGCCTCAAATTTGAGAGCCACTCATTAACTCATTGAATCTTGGTAAAATCCTCTAAGAGTGGTCCTCCTTCCATGTTACAGCATAGAAAATCGAGCCTCAAAGAAATGACAAAAGATGCATTTTGAGTCAAGCCTTCAACCCGTGTCTTCTGACTCTAGATCTTGTACTCCAATCAGGGTTAGAATCTTTTCCCACCCAGACACATGAATCCCAGGCAATAAGTCTGGGCTGGAAGAGACTTAGAGAAAAGTTCTTCTAATTTCCTCATTTTACAGATGAAGAAGATGACGCTCAGAGAGGTGAGGACAGCTACTTAATGGCAAAGCCAGTAACTGGAACTTCCTGACTCCCAGGGCAATGGACTTCCCATTCAGGGAAGAAGAATCTACAATTTAATTTTGTCAGAGCTTCATGTTTCTGCTTCACTGACCTGACTGAGGGTCTGAACAGGACACCTGCATTTTCTTCTCCATTTCCTGCCCTGATTTTGGCTTTGGAAGGAGTCCAGCAAGCACTATGACTCTGGCTGGAGAGGTCCCCATGGTCTGACAATAGAGGGCACAAAATGTTAATTTCCAGTGCTGCATGGAGCCTGCAAGGGGTCCATGAGTAATTTACACACCAGGTTTCTGGAACACTTGGGATATTTCCTGAATCCCAAGGTTTCCTTGGGGTCATGGATTCTCAGTATCTCACCCTAGAGAAGACTGAGAAGAAACAACTGTGAACATCCATTAATAATCAGAATGTGAAATGTATGAGATATGAATCTAGGAAAATTAGAAGTCATCAAAAATGAAATGGGACACATAAAGATTGATATCCTAGGCATTAGTGAGCTGAAATGGACTGGTATTGGCCATTTTGAATCAGAAAATTATATGGTCTACTATGCCAGGAATTAGAAATTGAAGAGGAATGAAGTCAGTTTCATTGCCAAAAAGAAAATTTCAAGATCTATCCTGAAGTACAAGGCTGTCAGTAATAGGAATAATATCTATATGCTTATAAGGAAGA
>NW_006921984.1:1269386-1274000 GCF_000298275.1 Orycteropus afer afer | reverse complement strand
TTTTAAATAGCCTCGTATGCATGTGAAAGCTGGACAATAAATACAGTGTTGGTGAAGAATATTGAATATACCATGGGCTGTCAAAAGAAAGAAGAAATCTGTCTTGTAAGAAGTACAGCCGGAATGCTCCTTAGAAGCAGTGATCATGACACTTCATCTTTCATACTTGGTCATGTCATTAGGAGGGACCATTCCCTGGAGAAGGATATCATGCTATATAAATAGAGGGTCAGCAAAAAAGAAGAGTCTTAATGACATCAAAGGACATAGTGATGGAACAATGGATTAAAGCATAGGAACAATTGTGGGAGTGGCACAGGACCTTACAGTATTTCATTCTGTTGGACACAGAGTCGCTATGAGTCTGAACTGACTAGATAGCACCTAACAACAGCACCAGCCTAGAGAGAATCTAAATTCTAGCTCTCCTGTGCTCCTTGAGTTTTGGGAGTGCATTTTTTCCATATATTATAAATATTTAGTGAAAACTTGATCACACAATTTGAGTTCAGAGGTCCCAGGTTTGATAAAATTTGTCATTTGTGTGATTCTACCCAATCCCATAATTTTTCTGTATTTCCATGTCCTCCACTGGAAAAAGAAGAAAGCATCACTTACTTCGCTTGATTGTCAAGAGAATTAAATAATAGAAATGTGGGAATCCACGGAACTGTGCTAAGAAATGCCAAGCTATCACCTCCCTCTGGTTTTGAAATTTTTATTGAAATATAACATGTTCAGAAAGGGCTTGTTGTTGTTGTTGTTATGTGCTGTTGAGTCGGACTCGACTCATGGTGACCCCTCCTTGGGTTTCCAAGACAGTATCACTATGGAAGTAGATTGCCCAACCTTCCTTCTGAGTAGTGGCTGGTGGATTTGAACTGCCAGCCTTCTGGTTAGCAGTCAAGTGCCTAAGACATTACTCATAAGTCCTAAATGAATAATTCAGTGAAATTTCACAAACAGCCTGACCGAGTAACCAGCATTCAGATGAAGAAGCATGTCATTACCAGCACCCAAGAAATCCCCTCCCCAAAGGATAACCATTATCTTGACTTCGAACATGGTAAATTGATTTGCTTCTCTTAGAATTGTATGTAAATGGACTCATTCAATTTGTACTCTTTTGGTTCTGGCTTTTGTCACTCAGCATTATGTTTATAAGTTCCCATATGTTTTCCCTTTATGTTTCATTGCTGAATTATATCCACCTGAGTAGGTTACAGCATCTTGCCTGGCTTACTTTCTGCCTCTTGTCTGGTGCCCACAAAGTATTTATCTTTATCCTACAAGGTTAGATAGCTGATGGAGTCTGGTGCTGTCCCCACCAGCAATGCCTTTGGTAAAGTCAGAATTGTGGGTCTTGAGAAGAGGACAGCCAGAGTGTTTGGGTGACCAAACCCTTGCTGACCAATCTCCTCGGCTCTAAGACCTCCCACACAGGGATGCTAGCTCACAGGGGCAAAAGATCAGCTCTTCTGTTCTGGTCTCCTGCTTTCTTCCTCAGGAAAACCAACCCAAAGAGGACGGCTTCAAAGCTGTCTTCTCAGCAAGGCTGAAACATCTCTTCTCCAAAAGCCATGAGATAAATAATAGATAAACTCATCGCAATGAATAGGAGAGCTCTTGATACCTCAGAATATTTTACTGAGGCATTAAAACAAAGTTCTGTTCCCCACACCCTGTGGAGGTGAACAGGGGAGAACATTCCTTACTCATTAAAGCAGGATGAAAACTGAGATCCCTGGATTCTGAGATTAGTTCTTGGGTCACCTTTGTCTCGTTTTTTTGGGGGGGAAATTCTCCCTTTGTGCTCCCAGGACACTCTGAGTCGTATCTAAAATAAAAGAAGAAAGAGAAGAAGAAAACAACCAGTGTGTTTAATCTGCATTTGCTTTATACCCTGCAACCCAGCTTCAGCCTGTCCCACAAGCTCGTACACAAAGAAGTGAACCACAGCTTCTAATGTTTTAGAAACCAATAGCTGAGCTGTAGTTGCCTTAGGGATCCCTCGGTGCTGGTTCTTCAGTGGTTAAGGCTTGATGTTAATAAAGTTGAGACATTGATTTTTTAGGATAACAAGATCGCAGATGTCAGGATTTGAGAGATCGAATGTCTCTCAAGTTGTCAGCCCTTTGTTCAGTGTAAGTGTCCCTTTTAGTGCATCCTTGAATAATTAGTTACCTATTTTGAAAATTTCCCAGTAAAGAGAAGCCTACTCTTTTTATCCAACCCCCCTACAAGGCAGCCTCTTCTCTTGCAGAACAACTCTGGTTGTTAGGGAAGTTCTTTGTTGAGCCAAAATTTTCCTTTAGTAATTTCCACCCATTAGCACTTGTTCTTTCCTCTAGAGTCACTCAGATCTATTCCAATCCATATAACAGATCTTTACCTGTTTGAAAAAGAGCTGTGATGTATCCCCTTAGGTTGCCTATTGAATTCCTACTTTTGACAGCAATCTAATCCTCTCTTCTCAAATTTAAACATTCTTATATGCTAAAATATTTATTATATGAAGTGGTTTTCAAAATTCAATTTTGATTGCTTTCTAGTTTGCCAGTGTCTTTCTTGAAAGGTAGTTCCTCATGCTAAAATGTTATTATAAAACAATAAAAATTAGAGGATCAGAATAAGAGTGCACCATTAATTAGGTGGATCAATGGGTTTCAGTGAAACCACAGAAACAACCCCAAATATATGCATAAGATTTAAAATATATGATAAAATTTCAATCTTGACTAATTTATCAAAATAAATTCCAGATAGATGAAAGATTTCAGTGTAAACAAAAATGTCCTAAAAGAAAATATTGATATGGTTATATAATCTTAGGGCATAGAATGACTTTTTAAACATAATTCTAAAGGCAGCAACCATGAAGAAAATGACTGATAAATTTGATGACATAAATTTACTGTGTATGTGAAAATATCATCAACAAAAAGAGGCAAATGATAAACTGGAATACATTTTTATAACATCCATATCAAACAAAGGATGAATATATTTGCTATAAAAAGAGCTCTTAAAATTAATTTTCTAATAAAAGATGAATCATCTTAATAGAAGAAGCAAAAGAAATAAATAGGCAATTTAAAAAGAAATTGAATATAGTACGTATATGAAAAATGTTCAACTCCACGGGTAAAAGAAGATATTCTCATTAAACCAAAATATTGTTATTCATTAATAAAACTTTAAAAGGTAGAGGAGATACCCATTAATTATAGCCAGTGTTAGTAGGCTATGGAGGGAAGTGTACTCTCACATTCTACTGCTTTGAGGGTGAATTGTACAATTTTTCTGGAAGACTCCTTGATAATATTGACAATGTAAATAAAAAATTCAAAAAAATGTGTGTGCCATTTGATTCAGCAATTCTACTTCTGAGTAATTATACTCAGTGAAAAATCAGTAATGTGCTTAAGCATTTAAATATATGAAAGAATATTACATCAGGTATTCATGGATTGGAAGATTTAATATTGTTATGATAGCAATACTACCCAAAGTGAACTATAGATTCAATACAATATCTATCAAAATTCCAATGGCCTTTTTCTGCAGAAATGGAAAACCCAGTTCTCAAATTCATATGGAATTGCAAGGGGTGCTTAATTACCAAAACAACTTTGAAAAAGAAGACAAAGTTGAAGGAGTCCCACTTCCAAATGTCAAAATTTGCTACAAAGCTACAGTAATCAAAACAATATGGTATTGACATAAAGAAAGACATATAAGTTAATGGAATTGAGGGCCCCAAAATAAATCCATACCTCTATGGTTAATTGATTTTCAACAAAGGTCCCAAGACCAATCAATGGAGAAATTATAATCTTATCAACAAATGGTGCCAAGGGCAACAGGATATCCACGTGCCAAAGAATGAAGCTGGACCTCTACCTCACACCATATAAACAAATTAACTCAATATTATGTATCAACAACCAAAACTAAGAGCTAAAACTATAAAAATATTGAAAGAAAACATAGAATAAGTCATCAAGACCTTGGATTTGGCCATCATTCTTACTTATGACACCAAAGGCACAAGCACCAAAAGGAAAAATTGATAAATTGGACTTATTCAAACTTAAAAACATTTGTGTAACAAAGGACATTATCAAGAGAATGAAGAGATAACCTACAGAATATGAGAAGATATTTGCAAATCATGTCTAATAAGAGGAGCTCTAGTAGCATAGTGCCTAAGGCACTTGGCTGCTAACCAGAAGGCTGGCACTTCAAACCCACCAGCCACTCCTCAGAAGGAAGGTTGGGCGATCTACTCCTGTAGTGATACTGCCTCAGAAACCCAAGGAGGGGTCACTATGAGTTGGGGCCAACTCAACGGCACATAACAACAACAACATGTCTAGTAAGAGTTTAGTATCCAGAATATGTGAAGAATTCTTACAGCTCAACAATAAGAAGACAAATAATCCAGTTAAAAATTGGACAAAGTATTTGAATGGGCACTTCTCCAAAGAAGATACACGAATAGCCAAGAAATACATGCAAATATGCTCACTATTGCTAGTCATGAGAGAAATGCAAGTCAAAACCACAGTGATGTATCACTTCACACTCACCAGGAACATTGTTGTTGTTGTT
>NW_006921984.1:1266056-1268306 GCF_000298275.1 Orycteropus afer afer | reverse complement strand
AAAAGACCTCTTTAAAGTGTTGAAGAGAAAACATGGCACTTGAAGACCAAGGTGTGCCTAAATCAAGCCATGGTATTTTCAATTGTCTCATGTGCATGTGAAAGCTAGACAATGAATAAGGAAGACTGAAGAAGAAATGATGCCTTTGAACTTGGTGTTGGAGAAGAATACTGAAAATATCATGGACTGCCAGAAGAACAAACAAATCTGTCCTGGAGGAAGTGCAGCAAGAATGCTCCTTAGAAGCAAGAACGGCCAGACTTCATCTCAACTCACCTACTTTGGTCATGTGGTCAGAAGGGACCAGTCCCTGGAGAAGGATAACATGTAGGGTCAGTGACAAAGACCCTCAATGAGATGGACTGACACAAGGTGTGCAACGATGGGCTGAAGCATAGCAAGGGTTGTGAGGACCACACAGGACATGGTGGTGTTCCGTTCTGTTGCACAGAGGGTTGCTATGAGTTGTGATCCATGGCTGATTTTCAGAAGCCTTTCCTCCTAGTCCATCTCAGTCTGGAAGCTCTGCTGAAACTGTTCAGCATGAAGCAGCACACAGTCCTCCACTGACTGACGGGTGGTAGCTATGCATGAGGTGTGCTGGTGGGAATTCAAAGCCAGGTCTATCACGTGGAAGGGTCTATCACTGAACCATCATGGCCCCTTCTCGTCTGTTGAAGGATCTTTCAAAGCAGCTCTAGGTAATGCCTCATATAGCTCCTAAAAGCTTTCTAGCCTGAGCCCATCTCTGCCATGGGGGGCAAGGTTTATGCTCTGAGTGATTTGTTCCCACTGACTGCTCCTACAAAAGCAGGAGGAAGGCTTGCGGCAGAGCAGGGAAGGGTGGCAGAGAGGGTGCAGCAGGCTCCCAGCTTCTCAGGGACTTCTTCATTCCTTCTGCTGATATGAGAGATTGTGACCAGCCCCAGGGCCTCTGGGGCACAGCTGCAGCCAAATTGCCTTCTTGGGAATAAACAGGAAGGGTTATAAGTGATTTTCCCCCTCCTTCTTCATGTCCATACCAGATTGTTTAATGATGATGCTGGTGGCCCCATGTCTGGCCAGAGAGCATGTGACTGGTTGGACCAGGTCCTTGCTGACTATGGGAGCAAAAGTCAAACTGAGGGAGACAGAGAAAAGGGTGGAGGGGAGGACAGAGAGGCAGAAAGGAAAACAGTATTTGGAGAAGGGAAGAGGGGAGGGAAGTAGGACAAGGAAGGTGGAGATGTTGAAGGATAAGAAAAGCAGGCAGGGGATGGAAGGAGCTGACCAGGATGAGTAGGGTATCTATCAACATAGGGATGGATTCTCAACACTCTTCAGGATTTGAGGAAAGCCAAGAATTCTCTCTATATACTTAAACACAAATATTTATGAACACATATACATTCCAGAGGGTTCATCAATCTCTGAATCATATCCATGGATTCTCTAGTGATCCAGGGACTCTCAGAATAACTGAGTTGAAGGCAAAGATGGTGTGAAGTGTTGAAAATGTAAGAGGTGAGAAGCCATGTACAAAGAAAAGGAATCCTAGTGTCTATCTTCCCACAAACTGCTCCCCACTCAATTCCTGCTTTAGAGGGAAGATGGAAGGCCCACGGTGGTGGTCAAGGTTCTGTGAGAGCTAGCTCTGATGTTATGTGAGCTGGTCTTTGTTCTGGTAGTATCCCTCATCCAAGAACCTATCATCCTTGTACCTGCTATCCTCATCTCTATGTATGAGAAAAAGCTAAGATTCACAGTGTGCAATTTTGACTGTAAATTGAATTTCTTAGCTATTACCCAACCTGTGGGTGATGAACTCTGCTCTGCTTTTGAGTGGTTAATACCAAGAGAAGATGCCTGGTTATCATTAACACTGTCTGGCTGGTGTTAAAAGTGAGATTGTCCTCATGTCACTTTGATTCTTAACCTTGGCCTTTTCAGTGTAAAGTTAGCTTTATGCGGGAAAGCACCTCAGCAATACGATGGATGCAAACACTGTCTGCCACTGTAAAACACAACCTGGTATCAGACACAACAAACAAACAAAAAACAAAACCAGTGGCCACTGAGTTGACTCCAACACACGGTGACCCCATGTGCACTGGAGTAGAACTGTGCTCCCTAAGGTTTTCAGTGACTGAGTTTTTGGAAGTATGTTGCCAGATATTTCTTCTGAGGTGTCTGTGGGTAGACTTGAACCTCCAACTTTCATGTTAGCAGTCAAGCACTTTAATCATTGGTTCCAGTGGTGTAGTGCATAAG
>NW_006921984.1:1253620-1265166 GCF_000298275.1 Orycteropus afer afer | reverse complement strand
AAGGCTGAAGGGCTTTCACCCAGCTCCTAGAGCCTGGCACTTTGAACTTGGACTTCTAGCCTCCAAACTGTCAGAGAATAAACTACTGTTTGTTCAAGCATCCCATTTGTGGTATCTTCTGTTAGAGTGGCACTAGATACCAAAACAATATGCATAGTGCAAAACACGAAAATTACAGAAATGCATGAAGAAGGGAAAAAGAAATCATCCATAATCCTATCACCAAGAGGCAGCCGCTGTTACCACTCTGGTAAATATTCTTCTGCACCATTTGTAAAGCCCCAAACAGCCCCATTCATTGTATGTTGATCATTGTTGACATTCATTCATCTGTGGCTTCCTGTTGCAGAACTAATTTGCAAGTGAGTGTGGGGACCTCCGTGAGTGCCCACTCTAGGGAGACGGAAGACTTGGGTTGATGTCCTCTTGTTTTTAGCTCTGAAGTTGGGAAAAGCAAAAGCATCCTACAGAGAATAGCTTTTTACTTTTAGAAGAAAATAAACAGCATGACACAGAGATGGGCAAGTCCCCCAGCCTCCCTTCCCATGTTCCTCCACTGGCTGCCTTCCCTTGGTTCTTATCGCTGGAAAGTTCCCTGGCTGAAATTACCAACCTTGTTGCTTAGCAGTTCATCTGCTCCTGCCTGTTCCCCTCCTGTCCCCAGGAACACGGGGCCATGTGTTTCCTTGGCCCACATGCTGACAAGCATCTTCCTACTCAACCTGCCACCAGCCCAGGCTCCACCCAGGACCACCTGCTCAGGATCTGCCCCTGCCTTCTTCCAGAGGCTGTGCTGGGGGGAGGAGAGAGAAACACAGAGAGGTGAGAGAAGTGAGCCTCAGTCGGGAGACTCCAGACCCTTTGGTAGGCCTCTTTCCCAGTCCCTCTGGTGATCCTCACCCCTATTTTGAATCAACCTCTATTTGGGGAGCAAAAGCAGACAAAAATGGAGCTAGGAAGAGAAGGGCCTTGGCAGAGGGAGAATCTAAGCTACTAATTCCCACTAACTCACCAGCCTCCACCAAATGGGCAGGTAATGTAAAGGCCATGCCTAGGGGCCAGAGCAGGACCTCAGCTCATCTGACTTCTCTCTTGGATTTCAGGTCCTATATACTGCAGGCCACTAACTCTACTCACATCTGCAGGACACAATACAAACCTTTATTTTGGGTAACCAATGTGCAGTCCTTTACTAGTTTAATACTTATTATGTATATGTGAAATTCTGAGTTCTTTATCCAGCATGGAACTACCTGAATTACTTTCTAAATTGGGCAAAGGTGTGAATGGGAATTCCTGATGTACATGGTTAATGTACTTGGCTGTTAACTGACAGGTTGGAGGCTCAAGTCCAGCCTGAGGTGCCTTGGAAGAAAGGCCTGGAGACCTGCTTCTTAGAAATCAGCCATTGAAAATTCTGTGGTGCACAGTTCTACTCTGACACCCAGGGGTTTGCCCTGAGTCAGAGTGGACTTGATGACAGCTGGCTTGGCGTGGATGGGACATAGTCCTCTTCCTGCATCAGGGTATAAAATCACCCTCTGTGATCTAACCAAAGATGCTGCCAATTAAATTTAAGAAGCTGGATATGAAAAGGTGGCTCAGTTGTCTCCAGGAGAAGAAAGGGCCTTCTGTCTAGAGAGTACAAACACCCCAGCCCTTGCTTACTGAAATTCAAAGGTAGGGGCACCTGCTAAGGTGGAATAGAGAGTTTCCAGTCAAGGCCTGGTGGCAAGGAAAGGCAAGGAGGATCCAGAAATAAACTTGAGGAAAGAAAGAGCACAGACCGATGAGGAAGAGCCCAGACTAGGGGAAGAGGCAGGCTTGAGTCAGGGGCATGGCTGGTATCTAAGCTCAGCTACAGCCAGCAATATGGCACAGTGCTTGTGCACCAGGGAGCATGTGGGAGTGTCAACCAAAGAGGGACTCTAAACATGAAGTGCCCCTGGAGCATCCTCTGTTGGCAGGAACATGAGCCAAGGAGGCATCACCAGAAGGCACCAATGGCAGCTGCCAGCCTGGGGAGTCTCAACATTCTAAAGCACCCCTGAGTGGCAGGGGGACGGGGGTGTTTGTAAACTGCTCAGAAATCAACAATCTCCCCATTGGGGTATGGATGTCAAATAGACCTTCCTATGTGACAGCATAACCCACCTTCCCCATAAGGAAGGTTGGACAATCTACTTCTGTAGTGATACCACCTCAGAAACCCAAGAAGGGGTTGCAATGAGTCAGGGCCAACTTGACAGCACATAACAACAGCAACAACATGTGACAGCATAAGGAGCCCTGGTGTTACAGTGGTTCAATGCTTGGCTATTACCTGAAAAATCAGCAGTGTGAACCTACCTAGGGCCTTGGCAGTTAAAAAGACCTGGAAATCTGCTCCTGTAGACATTGTAACCTAGGAAACCCTTTGGGGCACAGTATTATTCTGTTCTGTCCTCAACTCAACTTATCTCACTGCCATCGAGTCGGGTCTGGCTCATAGTGATTCCTCCTTGGGTTTCTGAGGCAGTATCACTTTGGAAGTAGATTGCCCAATCTTCCTTCCAAGGAGTTGCTAGTGGGTTTGAACTGCCAGCCTCCTGCTTAGCAGTCAAATGCCTTAGGCACTGCTCCACCAGAGCTCCCTTTGGAGCATTACAAGGCTTTAATTTATTTGGAATGTCAGAAGAGGTGTGACAGAACTTGCACCCTGAGTGCTGTGAAGAAATTCTTACTTAGGACACTTATTAAACAAAAAGTAAATGTTAACTATGGGAAATATAAATCATCCAGGCTTAGTAAATTTGGACATGATATAAAATAAATGGAGTAAACACAGGGCTCCAAGGAGAAGGAAAGGAAAGTTCCTGGTGTCAGTGATAAGGTGGAGTTCAAACCAGAGTGGTGAGTGGGAGCGGAAACCATGACAGCCCAACTGGAGTTCAGACCCAGACGCTAGCCTTAGTGGCTGGGACAGGGGTTCTGATGCCACCCAGGAATACAGATTAAAGCCTCAAGTCCAAATGAGTTGAGAGGCAGGGCTAAAGCCCTTCCTGCATAAAGGAGGAGGCTCTGGGGGAGTTAGAAAATCTCAGCAGTCAATCTGTTCTGGGGGAAGTTTGAAGAAAGTATGCCATTTCCTTAGGTCTTGGGTAGACAAGACTCCTGTACTGGAAACTGGAAACCAAACCTGCACCGTCTGCACAAATGTATACTACATAAGTGATATCTGCCTAGAGACTGGCGTAAGTACCAGTCCAGAGCTAGTAAAACCCCTGGAGCTCTAGCAAAGGTAAGCATTAAGTTGTGTTCATAGAGATGCCACCACCATTCATACATAGGACATGGCATTCCCAAAGGAAACTAATACTGCTGAAGGCACTCACAATAAAGGCAGAAAATTTCAAAAAGCTACAAGCTTTAATGAAGACACTTAGAAGCAGTAGCAAACAGCATAATTATGATTCCAAGATCTAAAGAAAATAGGATAACCTTAAACAAACTATAATTTAAATATGTTCAAAATGGTTAAAAACATAAAAATGTGAATAAAAATTATAATAACAGGGAAATGCATGAACAGATTTGAAAAGCAGACAAATAGCACTTCTAGAAATAAAAACATATCATTACAAAATAAACCCCCAAAACTTATAAGTGTGCTCAATAGTATATTAGACATGGTTGAAGACAGAACTGATGAACTGGAAGATAGATTGAAACCATCACCCAAGATCTGAAAATATGAGAGAGAAGTTGAGAGATATGGAGTTAAAGCAGAAAGATGAAATTATATCTAGTAGAGTGCCAGGAGAAGAGAACAGGGAGAAAAATGTGAAGAAGTCAGTATTTGAAGAGATATTGGCTGAAGTTTTCTCGAAATTTTTTTTTTTTATAACATATTCTTATTTTGAAGAATTTCAGGTCCCATGCAGGATGAATATAAACCAATGTACACTTAGATATTTTCTAGACACAATGGAGAATACAAATGGAACAATCGAGCTGAGAAGAAATATAAAAAGTCAAATACCAGCTAAAAGCAGCATATGATGAGCATTAAGTGAGAAGTTCAAATAGCAAGTGCTATGAATTGAGAGGAGGGAGAGCAGGATCCAGCCTGAGGAGGTCCAGAAGCCTGTCCCCGATGAAGAGCATACATACAGCTTTAGGCCCTATCACAGTGGCCCATGAAGCGAGTAGCAAGTAAATTATAGCTTATTTCAGGCACTGAAACACATATTTGGGGATTTTATAAACAAAGGAAGGGAATAAACTCCACATAGACCCCAGGGGTTGGGCAGCTCAAGATCTTGGTGCTGGGGTGTCAAAGTTAGAAATCTCATTCTTGTAAAGGCCTATGTATTTTGCCCTGTTCCCCAAATTACAATCAATGCCGGCTCCATCCAGCCTCCTGTGAGTTCATGGTCCTGGTGTGGCTGAGTGCTAAGGGACTGGTGGCCTGACACAGCTGGAAAGCACTGTCAGTGGGGAAGGATCTGAAGACAGAGCAGAAAAGCCTGGGAGCTCTGGGGGAATAGTGCCTAGGGCATGCAACTGCTAACCAAAAGGCTGGAGGTTCAAACCCACCAGCCACTCCTTAGAAGGAAGACTGGGCAATCTACTTCCATAGTAATACTGCCTCGAAAGCCCAAGGAAGAGTTGCTATGAGTCGGATCCAACTTGAAGGCAGCGAGTTTGGTTTTTTGGTTTTTAAGGTCAGCCAACTAGTGTCAGAGCTGGGAGCAGAGTCCAAGGCTCCTGACGCTTTACAGACAGCATTCACCGTGGCAGGGCAGCCCATCCCCAGTTTGCTCTTTGGCCTCAGAGCTTGGCCATAGTCTTTTTGGCAGATGTCTGGTTGCCTGCACATAAGTGTGGGGTTTGTGTGTGTGATGTGTGTGTGTGTGTGTGTGAGAGAGAATTGTGTGTTGGTGATGATAGTGATGTGGCAGTGGAGGGGTGCAGTTAATTTCTCTCCTTCATCCTTTGTCAAATCCATTCACACCTCTGCAAGACAGATGGGAAAAGAGAGTTAGCTTGGGGGCTGGGTTTTAAAAGCTGTTTCCCTGGACACAGGGCCTGGGGGCTAGTGCCCACACAACAGTAAATGCTAGAGAGGCTCTAGAACATCTGTCTGGGGATATTGTGGACACGTGTCCCCAGAGTAGCTCCCCAAAGGGACTGAGGAAGGACACCATACCATCTTGTGAGCCTCAAGCCTTCTCACTCGCCAAAGCCAGTGCTAACAAGCTGTTGGCAGGGGACTAGAGAAAGATATTTTCAAAAACAACAGCAACAAAAATTACAAGCCACTCCATCAGAGCTGTGGACCCCTCCCTGCATCTCATTAGCACCTGGGGGTGGGGGAGAGGGGGCTGGCAGGCACTGCCTACACTTACGTGTCCTGAAAACCAATTCCAGCCAGTGGAGGTGGGTAGGACAAGGTGGCACTGAGCCACCCAGCCTCCACTGAGGAAAGGTCTTCCAAATGCTGTGATTGTTTGCTTGTTCCACTCTGTGTGACTTTTTACGAGAGATACTGGATTTCCTAAATCCTTCTGTGTAGGACACTTTTCTGGTCTTCTGCCCCTAAACCAGTCAGTGTTCTAAAATCTCTTCCACATCTTTGACCCCTGGGTTTTTAATGACTTTAAGGAGCTCTGGTGGCATAGTGCCTGAGGCATTTGACTGCTAACCAGAAAGCTGACAGTTCAAACCCACCAGCCACTCCACAGAAGGAAAACTGGGCAATCTACTTCCATAAAGATTTACTGCCTCAGAAACCCAAAGGGTGTTACTATGAGTCGGATTCGACTCGATGGCAGTGAGGTTGGTTTTCCGTGAAGAAGGGTGAGTGGCTGTTGAGTTCTGTCTTCAGCTGACTTCTGAGCCTGGGCTGGCTACAGTTGGCTGTTGCTGACATGAAGCCACAATGTCCTCCACAGACACCCTCCATCACTCCCACAATTACAACTGCACTCACCTCCAGAGGGAGAGAGGGAAAAGGGCATTGTCCAAGTTGAAAATTAGGCAAGAAAATCCTCAGCAATTTCCCCCATTTTCTTCACTTATTTCCTTCATGTTTGCTCTCCTGAGTTCTGAGCCTGCTAAGAAAGTCATGTTGGGAATGAGAGGTGTCACTGCCACTGTCCCCTCACCTAGGCAATGCAGGGCCAGTAGAACTAGCCCACCTAGCTCCCAGTGTCAAGGACATGCTGGCCACCCAAGTTCTCCCTGGCTTCCTCTCCCAGGTTGTTCTATGGGAGCAGGGACAAATGCACATGGTGCTAGGTTCCTCGAGTCAAATGATTGCATGTACATTTCTTTCTTCATAAAACAGGGTTGGTGGGGAAGGGGGCGTTCCATAGAGGGGATGGGCACACATGGGTAAGAACCAGGGGGGTGGCACCTCTCGAGGACTTGTTGCCCAGCTAAGGCACGTGGTGAGGCCAGCATTGGCTTCTAGATTCCAAGTCCCTGCATACTTGGGACATGGTGACCAGCCCTCTTGGTCTGACAAGTAGATCAGTTTTAGAAAGACCTTTTAGGCTAGGGTTCCTGGAAATAACAATACATTTACCTGCAATTTGTCAAGCTGTGAAATGCTTTGTTACTTGCTATTGCTTCACTAAGGTGGGGAACTCACAGGTCACCAGGTTAACTGAGGCAGGGCAGTGGGTAAGCTCTTGCAGAAAGGCTCAAAACCCTTCTCTGGAAGCCCAGGCTGGCCTGCAGAGACCTTCTGAACTCCCAAAGGCCACACAGCCAGCAGAGGCCACTCAAGGCTGAGGGCTCCATCATCGAGAATCTGCAGGACAACCTCCCCAGCTCCGGAGCTGTAGGACTCCTGGTGCCTGGAGCTGGAGGAAGAAGAAAGGCTAAGCCCAGACCACAGCCCAACTCGGCCGAGAGAAAGGAGGACCTGGCTCCTCCTCTGTGTGCATTACCTTCTCCTGGTCTCCACTGACAACTGGCAATTCTGGGAGTCCCTGGGTGAGGCAATCCGGTCATTCAGCTGCTAACTGAAAGGTTTGAATTCAGCCAGAGGTGCCTCCAAAGAAAGTGCTGGTGATCTACTTCCGAAATATCAGCCGGTGAGAACCTCGAGGGGCAGTTATACTCCAACACACGTGGGATCACCATGAGTTGCGGCTGACTTTATAAAAGCTGGTTAAAGGCAAGTCTGGGAAAACCAAGTGGTAATTGGGAGGCAGGTAACTTCCAGATCTCTCTGTTAGCAAACTGGATGTGCTCAGGTTTGCTTTCAGCTGAGGCATCAGAAACTTCAGTGTGGGACTGGGGCAGGCTTGGCAAAGCCATTGCATTCTGGTGTTTTTTCCCCAAGCAGCACAGAGGAGAGGGGCGTGTACCTACTCTGTGTCCACCCCCGCCTGGCTCCTTTATCTCTGGGCACTTTGCCTTCTTCCGTTCTGTTCTCTCTAGCAGAGCCAGGGTGGGGGCTGAGTTAATAAATAAATGCTCCTGTGCCGGGGAGGCCCATGAATCATCAGTCAGAGTGGGCTCCTTCGGGGAGCCATTCCTGACTGGGTGTGGTTTCTGCCACTTCCATCGCTTCACCTGCAGGTCTTCCTCCCCTCCCTGGCTTGTCACATCAAGAGGAAGCAACGTCAGACCATTCTGAGTGGAGGCTCTTTTGCTGCTAATAAGCCAGCAGTTCCATAATGAGGAGGAGAATGCATAGTTTTGAGTCAAAGGCAAAGACTTGAGCCCTAGCTCTGGTGCCCACTTGTGGCTTTGAGCCATCACTTAACTTCCCTAAGCCTCTATATTCTTGGTCATAAAATGGGAAGATAGAAGGACCTACGCACTCCAGGTGCCACCACCGTCTGTCAGTGTGTCGTGCTGTGGTGGCTTGCAGGTTGTTGTGATGCTGGAAGCTATTCCATTGCTATTTCAGTTACCAGCAGGCTCACTCATGGTGGACAAGTTTCAGAGGAGCCTCCAGGCTATGACAGACTGGGGAGAAAGGCCTGATGCTCTACTTCTAAAAATTAGCCAGTGAAAACCCTGTGCATCACAACAGAATGGTGTCTGAAGATGAGCCTTCTAGGCTGGAAGGCACTCTACAACAACCACAACAGATGACTCACACATCCCGTGATGGTGAAGGTGGTGTGGAACTGAGCAACCTTCTGTTCTGTTGCACGTGGGGTCACTATGGCCCACAACCACCTCTCTGGCTCATTGTGGGGTTCAGCGGAAATGGCGTGAGGTGTGAGCTGTTCTCTGCAGCATGTGGCTCATGCAGGGCCCTCGGCAAGCCGGGCACGAAGGAGAGCCTGCAGAGCGCACGAGAAGATGCTCACTTGAGCTTGGTCCATCCAACACAGGCATAATGAAGGGCGATAATGAAGGGAAGCGGAAGAAGCCAGCCTGTGCGCATGCCATTGGAGGGACACCCAGCCCCGATGTCCCTTTTCCCTGCCCCCACTGAGAAAATGAATAGCACTATGTAGCACCAGCCAGGGACAGATGTCTTTATCCAGGAGAGCCAGAGCTCCTGGTAGCCAGGGACCAGGCCATGCTGGGAAGCACAATTGAATTTCCCCTTCCATCTGACAGTTCAGGACTGGATGTTGCTTTCCAAATGAAAGCATTTCTGGAAGGTCGTTGGGAACAGCGAATTGTGATTATGCTGGCACATTCTTAATTCTGTCTCATTACAGCTGCTGTTAAGGCTGCATTATAATAATTGCTTTAGTTCTGCTTTGGTATTTTTGGGCTCCTTTAATGTAGCTGTAATCTATGTGTGTATTAAAGGAAGCAGAGCCAAAGAGCAGGGGCAGTCTTATTAGACGGGCAAAATGGATGCCTGTGGAGGGGGGCAGCAGACAGGCAGGCCAGGAGAAGAGCCAGGCTGGGCCACCCCAGAGCAGCAGGGGGAGTGAAGGCTCTGGCCCCAAGCCCAGCACACACTCATGCCATGACTTTGAGCCAGCTGAAGCTGCCTGTCTCCCTTCTCCCCATCCATTATAGAAGTTGCAAAGTCTGTCCTGGAGGTTCTTCGACGTTCTTCCAAGAAAAATGATCACTGGCCCCGAGCCTAGGGGAGTGACTACATCAGGTCCTCTTGTGCATCCTGAGTGGGAACGAGAAGGCCCACTGCTCCCAAGACCTTGGTGGCAGTCCCACCACTGCAGTGTGACCTCCAGGACGGGGATGGTGGTCAAATACATGATACGGAGACATTCCCAATGCCCAGGGAGAAATTGGGCTCTGGTCTGTCTTTGATTTTTCTCTATTGGGGTTTGGTCTTTAATATTTGGGTTGTGTGAGCTGTCCCACTCTCTGCAGAGTGCTTTAGACACAACATCATTGCCCACTGGATGGAGATCTTTCTGGAACCTCGACTACTGTGGTCTACTTATCCCAAAAAGGGTGTTGAGTTGGAAGGCTGAACATCATGTGCCATCCAACAAAGGCACTTATATAATGCTTCCTTATGGGCCAGTTTCTGCTCTTAGGACTTTAAAATACATTAATTCAGATAACCTCATGGCAACTCTGAAATAGAGTTCATTGTTGTGGTTATTTTTAGCTGGCATTGAGAAGGCTCCCAACTCATGGTGACCCCCTGCACAACTGAAGGAAATGCTACCTGGTCCTGTGCCATCCCCGTGGGTAGTTTCAGGTAAGGAGGACCCTGGAGATCCATAGGGTTTTAGTGGCTCGTTTTCAGAAGTGGATCACCAGGCTTTTCTTCCTAGTCTGTACATGTAGTGAAAGCTCTGTTGAAACCTGTTCAGCATCATAGCAACATGCAAGTCACCAATGAATGACGGAGGGGAGATGGCTGCATATGAGGTGTGTTGTCCAGGAATTGAACCTGAGTCTTCCTCATAGAAAGTGAAACACTAAACCACCACTGGCCCTGAAGTAATGATAGCCTTTCTTTTGGATGAACCAATTAGGGTCAGAGAGGTATCATAATTTGCTTCCAAAATTAGTGTGTGGTAGAGTAGTGTGGTAGTTATGTTTGTGTGTCAACTTAGCTGGGCCTGGCTGAGTGGCTGGGCAGCTGGTGGTAGTTATTCCCCATGATGAGACTGGCAATCACCTCCATGGTGGGATCTACCACAAGCAGCTGAGTAGCTGTCTTTGGGATGTGGTCTGCTTCCTGTATATAAGCAGAAGCTTTGAGAATGGTCTCTAGCCTATGGCAGGCTTGGACCCTGCATGTAGCCGTGTCATTGCTCAGCAGCCTGCTATGCTCTGCCGACCTTGGGACTTACAATGGACTTAAGTTAATGGACTGCCATGTGGTTTGGTAACATTGGGACTGTAACCCTTTACTTGTCAACCTTGGAGCTTCTTAGCCTCAGCAGCCAGCAGCTGTCTGAGTGAAGAAACACCTCTAGCTCCAGTGGGCCAGGAGCAAGAGGCAGAGCTGGACCCTAAGGTTGAGGGGCTTTCACGCAGCCCCTAGAGCTTGGTACTTTGAACTGGGACGTAAAGCCTCCAAATTGTAAGAATAAACTCCTGTTTGTTAAGGCCATCCCATTTGTGGTATATTTCTTGTCAGAGTGACACTAGGGAACCAGAACAAGCAGATTGGAACCCAGACAAGTTAGGGCCCATGTTTTAAGCACTGCTTCTGGCTGTCTCTCCCCTCTCCAGCACCATCAGTCCTGCATGTTGCCCCAGCACTAACCTCTGGTGTTGAGACTTACGCTGGGACTCAGTGGAAGACTGAATCAACAGAAGTTGACACCAGATGTCGCTCTCTGCCCAGAGCACACCTGCCCAGTAGCTGGTAGGAGGAGACCATGGCAGAGGTAATGGATGAAGATGATTTGTAGAGGAGTCTATTGGGGATCTTAGCACCAACTAAACAAAATGTGTCTTCTAGTTCCCTCGATCTGCCCCAATTATATGTCTGTCTTGAAACTGTCATTGGTACCAAGGAGGTGAGGATAAGGAAGAATGCTCAAAGTGAGTGTTCTAGCACAACTGTACCCCCACGCTGTGCCACCCTGAGATATTTCCAGAAGGATTCCCACTCAAGACTCTGACTGAAGAGGGTTTCAGATCTTTCTCAGTGCCTTGTTTATTGCTTCCTCAGGGAAAGCAGGCTTCATTGTGTGCTTTGTAGTAGTTCAAAATCCAAAGACTCAGGCTCTCAATGTTTCCAGGGACCCTAGAAGTCATTGGTCTGGTTGCCACTCACTGCCCCACTGCAGAAATCCCTCCTCAGCATCTGGGATGGATGCTCATAGGGTTAGCCCAAACACCCAGGTAAATGGATGCCCCTCTCCCCACCTTACCTCCTGTCAACCAGGACGGCTGATTCATTTCCTGAACTGTTCTATCATTAAAAAGTTCTTCCTCATTTTGGATCAAAGTCTACTTTTGATGATTTCCACCAAGTGCCCTAGTTTGATCTCTTGAAAGTAGCCCATGACCTTTTTCATGTGATTGTATTTTGAATTTATGAAGGCAGCTAAAATTCCACCTGCATCTTCTCTTTGGCAGATTCAACATCCTCAGGTTCTTTTACTGTTACTTCTATCCAGATACTCCTCAGTGGAAAAAAA
>NW_006921984.1:1249114-1253520 GCF_000298275.1 Orycteropus afer afer | reverse complement strand
ATATATACAATGTCTTAGGTGGTCTTCAGCAAAAACTGTAGATCCCAACTCATGGCAACCCTATGTGTGTGGAATAGAACTATACTTGGCATAAACCAGGCTCCTACAAATTTTTCCTCTTATTCTTCCACTATACTCCAGTTAACATTTTGGGGTTCCAGCCAACACTGTATTTTGTGCTGAGAATTGAGAATTGGAGAATATAATTACATAAAGTGTGGTCTCTGCAGTTGACTATGAGCAGTAACTTTAACAACTACCAGGTACCAACTTTGGACAGCAAACTGCCTTCCTGTTCCTGTGGTTTTGTCCGAATGATAAAAGCACTTATACTTATGTGCAAAAAATACCCCATTTTGACTGTAAGAGGAACTATGAAACTTGCCGCCCACCAGGCCAGCTCAGTCCTCTCCCTCCATCTTGCCCACACCATCTTTCTTGTCCTTTAACATCCCTGCACCTTTCATCTCCATTCTTGGTTTTCCTTTGTCAGTCCATTCAAGAACCCCCTCCAATCCTCCCAGCCCTCTTTCCCACAGGAACGTGACACTCTCCCCTAAGAGATGCCCTTAATTAGTTAAAAAATATTTTCCTCCACGACACAGGCTGCTCTCCCCCAGAAAAACCAGTGACAGATATGAACACCATTTGGTCTAATTAGTTCTGATATTTCACACAACATATTTGTGGGGTTTTTTGGAGGGAGGGGAAAAAGGCAGGGAAAAATGCTTCTATTAAAAGAACAGCAGGAAGGCATGGTGATGGGAGGGGCAGAGCTTGGGGTCTTCTTTTGTCTGAGCAAATGGAGTCTTTGTTAGATCTGTACCACCTCTTTCACCCAGGGGTACCTTAACATCCTTGCACCTCTGTCTGCCTGCACTGGGGTGAGACCCATGTATTTTCTTTATACCAGGAGCTCTGCTGGCATAGTGCCTAAGGCATTTGACTGCTAACCAGAAGGTTGATGGTTCAAGCCCACCAGCCACTCCTTGGAAGGAAGATTGGGCAATCTACTTCCATAGTGATACTGCCTCAGAAACCCAAGGAGGATCACTATGAGTCGGATCTGACTTGATGGCAGTGAGTTTTGTTTGGTTTTCGTTTAGTGACTTATGAAGTTTCTGACTGAGTGACCCTTTCTCCTCTGATGAAGTCTCTAGAGGGTAAGGTAATGTGAAAGGGAGAGCTCTGATGACCTGGAAGGAGGACGCATTGTTGTATATTCTGTCTGCATTTAACCTGGTCTGTGACCTTGGAGATATCATTGAATTTCCCAAGCCCCCGTTGCAGGCTTTGTGAGTTAGGGTAAAGGCAGGGGAGAGAAAGATGAGATCATATTTTGAACTGCTAGAATAGATGTCTCTCAAGATACAGGCCATTGGCTATTATAGAATGTATAAATTAGAAGGCGCTCTTGACATTGGAAATCAATAACCCTCAGTAACATTTGCTGTCATCCATTTATAGCCCACACAGTTGAAGAGGTATGTTTACCACTCCATAGAACTGAATGTCCACTCAGGGTGTCCTGTAACATGGCTGCAGTTTCACAAACCTAACCCCAATCTGTATCTAAGATGGGAAATCCACTCTGGGTTTTACAACTGCTCATGCTTAAACCAAAGCCTTTTCCAGAAATAGGGTGGAGTGCTTGCTCAGGGTGGTGACCTGGAGCAGCCAGAACTCCTGAGCTCCCAACCAAATGCCCTCACTACTTAGTTTTATGGCCTCAGGCAACTCATTCACTTCTCTAGGTCATTTTTCATCTCTACAAATGAGAGTTAAAATCCTCTGTAAGCTTCCTTGTAGTTCTAATGTCCACGATTTTATGACCAAGCCTAGGAAAAGGGAATGAGAACATTTGAATAACTTTACTGATGCAGAGGGATGTCTTGGGTAGTCGCAGATGGTTAACACACTTGGCTGCTAACCAGAAAGTTGGAGTTTCAAGTCCACCCAGAGGTACTGCAGAAGAACGGCGATCTGTTTCTGAAAAATCAACCATTGAAACCTCGTGGAGCACACTTTCACACACGTGGAGTTGCCATGAGTTGGAGTTGACTTGATGCTGCTGGTTTGGCTTTACTGATGTGGAGAGTGGGTCTAGCCAACAGGACGAACCTGAGCTCCAAGCTTGGGGGATTGAAGAGAGATTTCTGCTAGCTTCCTTCCTGGGAGGGCTGCCATGGTATAATCCTCCCTGGACTCATTGCCCAGGCCTGCCCTGGACATCAGTTCCCAGTTATTTGACCACCTGGATACCTATCTGGTCCTTGTTTATCCCCTCCCTCTCCGCCTTTTGCTCCTGCTCCAAATGTTGCCTGTTTCTCCCTCCACCTATCCCAGCCATTTCTCACATGAAACATGAGCACAAAGGGTGAAGTCACCTGTTATATTGAGGAGTGCTTCAGAGATGGGCTGCAAAGTCAGCCTAGGGGTGGATCCTAGCTCCATGATCACCAGCTGTCATCCCAGGTGTGTGACCTCTCATTTGCAGTTTCTTCATCTGGAGAGCTGTGGGGAGCATTAACTGGACAAATCTATGGAAAGTCCTTAGTACGGTGCCTGACCCCTGGTAAGCACTCCATAATGTTAGTTGCTGTTGTGTTGATGTTGTTATTTGTGATAAATCTTTGTGACCTTTCTCCTTCTAAGAAGCTCTCTTGGCCAACCTGCTTCAACATTATTGCTTTTCCTTTCATGGTACTAAAAAAAAATGACATTGAATCTCATCCTTCCCTTATAAGTTCTAAATCCTTTCAGAAATAGACCAGAAGTCAGAAAAAGATGGAAATGTCAGCTTCCTCACTGGTAAAACTGGACTAGAGAAAGAAAATTGAACCCAAAGACCCCTTTCAAATACTTTCCCCTAACTCTACACCTTGACTGGGTCTAGGGAAGAGTTGGCTAGGCAAGAGCAGGCACACTGCAGAGAATGCGAACAGGTCTTGTCAGCCAATCCTAGAATCCAAGGTGGGTGCCATCTTTAGCACATTGACTCCACCAAGCAGAAAAAGCAGCTCCTTGGATGCATGAAGCTTGTCAGCCCCCTCAAACACTCTTAATTCAGAGTGAAAAGCCCACTTGAGGGACAGAACAGAAAGAGGCAGAAGTTTTCTTCTCAATAGTTCAGCAAGGGTAGAAGTTCCTAATTCATAGTACAAGGCACAAAGACAATGATGAGGGAGTGTGGTTCCATTTCCAACTTCTTAATATGAATTTTCTGGTTTCTAGAAGTAACAACTGCTCCAGTGGTACAAAGTCACTAGAAACTTCTCTAAATGACTCTTTTTCTTTCTTTCTTTCTTTCTTTTTTTTTTTTTTTTTGTGACTTGGGTGAAAATTTACAGAGCAAATTCACTTTCCATACAGTAGTTCACATACACTTTGTCTCATGACATTGACCAAAATTTACCACAATGCAACAGCTCCCCTCCTACTTCCTCTCGACAGTCACCTCGTCCCTGTGTCCATCCCTCCATGCACTCCTGCCCCCTGAGCTGTCTCCCTGTGCATAAACAGCCCTTCTTTCTCCCATGATTGTTCTCTCCAAGGAGTGTATTTACCTCAGGTAAATGTTCAACTCCTATCCCTGTCTTTTGTTTGGCTGGAAGCCACAGGCGTGGGTTCAATTCCAGACCTGAAGGGCAGCTAGAGGCCATAGTCTCAGTGGTTTCACCAGGCTCTATCAGACCGGCAAACCTGGTCCCCCCACCCCCTTTTTTTTCCAAATGCTTTTGAGGTTTGTTTCCCGTTGTTCTCCCTCTCTATCCAGGGTCTCCTACATAGATCCCCCTCTGAGTGGTTGACAGTGGTAGCCGTGCACCATCTAGTTCTTCTGGTCTCATAATCATATAGGCTGAGAATTGCATGGACTATTTCTTTCCATGAATCTTTGGTTTTCTTCATTCTTCTTTGCTCTGGACAAGGAGAGACCCATCATTGCATCTAGAAGGCTGCTTGCAAGCTTTTAAGATCCCAGTCGCTACTTGCCAAAGTAGGAGGTGGAGCAATGTTTTGTGTAGTATGTTTGCCAACTTAGCTTGATATCCCCTGTGACTATGGTCCTGAGTCCACAAGTTCAACTTCTCGGTCCATCTAGGTAGCTGGCTGTGACCAAGAAGTGACTATAACCTTATCCCTTGTCAGCTCTACTATACACCTGGGAATTCAGATCATACAAATATACTTATAGGACCATTGTCTGCCAACACTATACATGGTCTTAGATACACTCCCACTTCATAGACATACCTACTAGTTCAGCCTGTCCACCCATCTATCCACCTGTATTCCCATGATTGCTTTCACTGACAACGCAGTACTATATGTGCCAAAGGGTTCATCTTTGTTGTCTGTACCTCCTGTGTACCTCTCTATGTCTTCCTCTTCCTCAATGCCACCAT
>NW_006921984.1:1233131-1233720 GCF_000298275.1 Orycteropus afer afer | reverse complement strand
AGCCCTCTGGTTAGCAGTCAAGTGGCTTAGGCACTATGCTACCAGAGCTCCTATTTACTCCTTAGATGATGTAAAGGTTAATATTATGTATTAACTTGGCTGGTCTATGATTCTCAGTGGTTTGGCAGATATTATGTAATTATCTTCTATTTTGTGATCTGATGTGAATAGCAACTCAGGTGAAAGGGGAACTTCCTTGGGGGTGTGGCCTGCATCCTGTATATAGGGATATTTGGGCAAAGCTCCTTCTCTCTTGATTCTGCGTTCAACTCATCATCCTCTGACCTCTGAATCATGGGATGTCAGCAAGCAGGGATGAGCTCAAAGCTTCAGAATCACAGCTCAAGCACCATATACAAGATTGTAAGTTGCTACTTGTGCCCTGAAAGGAAGCCTTAATTCTTGTAGTAACAGAGCTGCTAATATTGAGGAGCTGATATTGCCAAAAACCAAACCCAAGGTCTAATCATAAGGGTGGCTAAATTAAACACCAATTGAATTACCAGCCTCTAACGATGTCTGTAGGAGCTCTGGTAGCATAGTGCCTAAGGCACTTGACTGCTAACCAGAAGGGTGGCAGTTCAAACCC
>NW_006921984.1:1229332-1233031 GCF_000298275.1 Orycteropus afer afer | reverse complement strand
TTCAGGTATTTGTCTTCAATCTCATTAATTCTGTCTTCCATTGCATTGATTTTACTCCTTTGCCCTTCCAATGTGTTATCTATTTCTGACAATTTGGCATTAATATTCTGGATTTCTATCTGTAGATTTAGAATCATTTCTAATTTTTCATTTATTTTGTCATTTCTTCTTATATTTTCTAACAAAATTCGTCTAGGGTTTTGTCTGTGTTTTCCTTGATCTGTCTCTCAATCTTTTGAATATACCTAAATATAATTATTTTGAATTCCTTATCAGGGAGTTCCAATGCTGCTTCTTCCTCAGGGATGTTTTCTGGGTCTGTATCCTGTTATACCACTTTATCTTGCTTCTTCGTGTGGACTGTGATGGTCTGTTGTCTCTGAGACTTTGTGGGGTTATTGTATTTAGATCTCTGTTAACTGTTTGTGAGGAGCAGCCAAGGGTAAGGCAGGCTCTTCTTGGTGGTTGTTTATTTTTTGCCTTTCCAGTCATCCAGGTCCAGAATATCCTTGGGGTTACTGGCAAGTGGAGCCTGTTCTTAAGTCCCTGGAATCTGGGAGAATGCTATCACTTTAATATTCAAATTGGTCAAGCTACTTGTAAACATTCAAAATGGCTGCACCCTCCAGACAGACAAAAGTCCACAGCTCAGCCCGCAGTCCTATCCGCTGCTTTCCCTTTTATTCCCCACCCACCAGAGCAGTCCTCTGCAGTCTCTGGCTAGCAGGGCCAATTTTTGGGTTAATTCTTAGGTCTTACCACCACTCAGCAATATCCAAGCTGTCTGTGCCGTCAGGATCACTGCCATACTGCAGTTCTATAGTCTCCTTTTTTGGTGTTTTCATGCAAATTCTTCTGCTAGTTGGGGTTTAGTCCACTTCTATATCCTTCCCTTCAAGGCTTAGGGGTCCAGGATTATCTTCTGTATCTGTGTTAATTGGTTCCACTTTTCTTTGTTGAAGAGGGTCTGTGCAGTCTTTCTGCCTATTCCACCATTTTACTGGGACTCCTCTAAACAACTCTTAAGGAAGGTTTCTAGAAAAAGACTTTCAGAAGGTCCTAAATGTCTTCCCAGAAAAAAAATCTATTTTAATATCTTTTTATTATAAAAGTAACATATGTCTATTGTGAGAATTTGAAAGAAAAAGAAATACATGATGAACATTGTGAAGGTCTCTGCACTCTGTAATCATTGCTCCTCAATTTTTCCCCCACCAAAAGTCCATAAACAGTGTGGTATACACATAATATTTTAAAAGATCTAGAAAGGTTTGTGGAAGGAGGGTAAGCAAATTACCTCACACACTCTTGCTAAGTCAATGTGATACAGAGAAAGCCCATTTCCAGTGACTCTGGGCCATATGATTCGGTAAGTGCACACCCAATATTTTCTGGTCCCCATCATGGGTCTGGTATTTGTGCTGTCTCTCTTTTTCTTTCCTGAAGTATCAGGAGTGTTTGGTTCCAGCTGGCCTTCTGTATCTTCAGGGTGACCTGCTCATTTCTAAAGCACAGCTGCTCCCAGGGAGTCCCAAGAGACAGGTTTTGAGCCATGACAATGCCTGCATATTAACCCACTATGAAAATTTGGTTGCAGCTCCAAGACTCAAGGATTCAATTAATGCCATCTCCCAGTCTCTCTCCCTTCCCAGGTCTTCCAGCCCTGTCTATTCTGCTGCCTTGGCTTCAGACCCAGGTGCATAGGAGAGCCTTTGCCTGCGGGGGGTTTGGAACCATCCTGCTCTTCCATCCCTGTAGATTCATGGTCTGGATTTGGTTCCCATGGGGATGTGGGGTGGAAACTCCTTTACTGTGACAGTGAATTTTATGTGTCAGCTTGGCTGTGTTATGGTATCCACTTGTCTGGTCAAACACTAGTCTGTCTACATGTTGCTATGAAGGTACTTACATATGATTAACATTTAAATCAGTTGACTTAAGTAAAGCAAATTACCCACCATAATTAGGTGCAGACCTTAAGAGCATAAGCTGAGGTTTCCTGAGGGAGAAGGATTCTTCCTCAAGACTATACATAGGTGTCCTGTCAGAGTTTCCAACCTGCCCCATGACCTATAGATTATGGACTTGTCAGCCCCCATAATCACATGAGCCAAATCAATCTATCTATCTATGAGCTCTGGTGGCATAGTGCCTAAGGCATTTGACTGCTAACCAGAAGGGTGATGGTTCAAACCCACCAGCCACTCCTTAGAAGGAAGGTTGGGCAATCTGCTTCCATAGTAATACAGCTTTGGAAACCCAAGGAGGGGTTGCTATGAGTCAGATCTGACTCGACAGCAGTGTGTTATCTATCTATATGTCTACCTACCTACCCATCTTATTGGTCCTGTTTCTCTGGAGAACCCTGATACACTTACCCAAGACACACTGTTTTTCCTTCCATCTGGGTATCCTGTGGCCAGACTCTCTCCAATGCCCTTCTCTAGCTCTCCCTTCCCATGGCAGAGTTTGCACCTGGTCCTGAGACCCAGCCTCCTGACCCCTTTGTCTAATTCCTTTGCTAAAACTAGCTCCAGTTTCTGGGATTCTGTCACGTCAACCTATGGGCCCTACATGTCCACCAGATGCAAACACTAGCATCCCCTAGAAGTCCTGCCACAAAGCTCTGCCCCCATCCCAGATTAGCCTCTAACACCAGAGGCTAGAGAAGCCCTTACTGGCCCCTCAGTATGGCCTACCATATTGCCTGTTGCCTCCTCTGTTTTGCCCCACTGTGGACAGTTCTCCTCACAGCCCTGGTCTCCTCAGCCCTGGTCTTGCCCCTCTTCTTCCAGTGGGAGCCTCTCATATACTGTGCCATCGAGGCCATGTCACTGGTGACATGTTCAGCTGTCGCTGCTTATTTCCATGAGACCTTTTAGCTGTCACTCAAATACAGAACAATCTCACTCTTCTGCAGCCCTATTTGGCAATTTATTTATTGTTTCTGCCAGGGAAATATTGATGTTCCTTTAATAGCCTTTCTTCAGGGACTTTCTTGTATTTGGGGGCACATTTTCACACACCCCCATGGGACACAGCCTTAATTTTATCTTAAAACTGAATGAGGAAAATAGACACATGTCATAGGAACTTGTTCATAGGCAGTATCCTAGGGCCACAGAGAATACCTGCACACACATGACAGGCACTGAGTGATTTGGGGATATGAATGTCAGTAACTGTGTATGTGGCTAGGGTGTCCCCTCTCTCTCCCAGTTTTGTCTACAGAGAAATTCTTGACTGAGAATATTTCTGCCTTTTGTTTTAGGGCTTCACTTATTTATCTTACTTGCTTTTTTTTTTTTTTTCCCCACAATAATCTGCCCGCTAAATAACACACACATAGTGCTACTAGGAAACTAATGCATGAAGGGGTTGTAAAGTTTGCAAAAACAAACAAACAAACAAAAAGCCCACACATAACATGTGCTTTATTTGTGTAAAAATATGATAACACTGATATAGTACTTGGCATATGCTGAGCACTGTTCTAAACATTTACAAATATTAATATATTTACTCCTTGTTGTTGTTGTTATGTGCCATTGAGTCGGCCCCGACTCATAGCGACCCCTTCTTGGGTTTCTTTTTTTCTTTTTTCTTTTTTTTTTTTTAGGATTTGGGTGAAGATTTACAGAGTAAATTCACTTTTCATACAGCAGTTCACATATACTTTGTCTCATGTCATTGACCAAA
>NW_006921984.1:1206762-1225592 GCF_000298275.1 Orycteropus afer afer | reverse complement strand
TGATACTGCCTCAGAAACCCAAGGAGGGGTTGCTATGACTCAGGGCCGACTCGATGGCAAATAACAACAACAACAATGATGTCTGAAGTGAGGGCACTGATTGGGAAAAAATTGGACTGAAACATAGGATGGGGACATAGAGGCAGATAATCAGGAAGCTTGGGACACTGAGCAGCTAGATTCCATTGAATCACACCTACCAACAGAACCAGCCCTCTTACTCCCATCTGAAGAGATTATTATTCCTTTGTCTGCTAAACTACCCTCAGTAAAACGATTATACCTTCCAGCCCTGTTTGATATTAACTCAGCTATACCTAAAGACCCTTTGTGTGAGATATAACCAGGGGCAGAACCTGGGGCATTGTCTGAGGCAGATGTCTTACAAAACATTGATGAATATCCCCAGTACCCATCCCCACCACCCATTTTTGCTTCTAGACCTATAACTAGACTTAAGTCTCAGTGATCCCCAAGAGATGAAATGCAAAATGTGACCCAGGAGGTTATGTTACACACCATAGGGACTACTTGATTTTTCTAATATATACAAAATAGAAACCTGGGGATTATTTGTGGGAATGGCTATTAAGGGCATGGGATGATGGTGCAAGGAATATAAAGTTGGACCAACATGAATTTATTTCTATTGGCCCACTACACACAGATTCTTCATTCAGTATGCAAGCTTGAGAGGTTAGAAAAGGATCGGATACACTCTCTCCTCACTTATCAACTATATTGATATCTGACATTTTGCATTTATGACAATAGTAAAAAATATGCTATTTTGTACAATAATGGTGTACATCTTTCAGTAGCAAAGGTGAGAGTAACTCTGGCTGTGATGATTAAGGTTATGTGTCAACTTGGCTGGGCCATGATTCTCAGTGGTTTGGCAGTTATGTAACGATGTAATTTGGCAGTTATGTAATAACTTAGTCATCCTCTATTTTGTGATCTGATGTGTCAGCTTCCATTTTCCCAGAGTGTCAATTTTCACATAATGACCTGGTCTTTGGAACATAACCATGTTGATAAATGAGGAGAGAATGCAGTTTATTGGATTGGTTCATTGAAGCATGAATTAAGTGGTTGCCTACACTAAGTCAAATTGAAATTTCAGACCTGCCTTTGTATACTGTAGAATAAGGCATCCAAAGATTTAGGAAAATCGGCATGTGTGATGGTTAAGACTGTGTGTCAACCTGGCTGGGGTATGATTCTCAGTAGTTTGGCTGTGATGTAATATTGTTGTCATTCCCCATTTTGTGGTCTGATATAATGTAATCACTTCCATGATGAGATCTGCAATGAGTAGCCAATCAGTTGAAAAGGAATTTCCTCAGAGATGTGGTCTGCATCCACATGTATGGACACTTTGGCAAAGCTCTCCAGCTTTTTGCTCACTCTGGATTCTGCATCTGCCTCATCATCATCTGACCTCCAGTTTTGGAACTTAAACCAGCAGCCTGTTATATTGCCTGGTGATCTTGGGATTTTTAGCTTCTGAAACCTGTAAGCAGCTTGCTGTCTTACCAGTCAATCTTGGTTTCATTAGCCCCTGCAGCTATGTGATTCAGAAGAAACCTCCAGTCTGATGTGTGACTCATGGACTTGCCAGACTCTACTATTGTGTGAGTCATCTCCTTAAGATAAATCTCTCTCTCTCTCTCTCTCTCTCTATATATATATATATATACACACACACACACACACACATATAAGCACCATTTGTTTTGCTTCTCTAGAGAATTCAGCCTAAGACAGCATGTTAGAGTTGATTTGTCTTGTGGGACCCACAGACTTACCCATGGAGTGACTAGAGGACATATCTTTTACCCCAATGGTGAGGAACAAATTTGTGAAGGGAGCCCCAGCATCCTTAAAGACTGCTGTGATTGCTGTTTTATGTAAGTCAAATTTGACAATGGGAACTGCCCTAACTGAATTAAGACACTTAACTACAATGGGGCTGATTGGACCTCATGGTGGTAAGGACCAAGTGGTGGCACTTAATTGACAAATACCAGTTGGGGATGGTTACAGATGGATAGCAGAGTCAAAGCAGTAATCAGAATAGTCCAATTCATGGATTTATGGTGTAGGCTACTTAATAATGGTATCTCTAGGAGTGAAGTGAGTATAGGAAATCTACTAAATATTTACTTGTTTTGTATAAGTGGAAGAATTTTAGGCTAAGTATACAGTAGTCTAACTGGAATCCCTAGAATAGAGAGTCATGGTCTATCAATCAATTCCCAGACATGAGGCAATTTAAAGACCCACAACCCCTTGAATGAAACAGGTCCCCTTGAGGAAGGACCCTGCTGCCTTGCCAAAAATTTATACTGTTAATCTTTCTCCCAGCCTTCTCTGAAGGGGTCTATAGCCTTTAACAAGAGTGATAATCAGACTTTTTGGGAATTACTGGACATTGGCTCTGAAGTGACACTAATTCCAGGAAATCCAAAATGTCACTGTGGCCCACCAATCAGAATAGGGTATATGGAGGTCAAGTTATTAATGAAGTCTTAGCTCAAGTCCATCTCAGAGAGGATCCAGTAAGTCTCCAAACCTATCCTGTAGTGATTTCCTCAGTTCCAGAATGTTTAATTTGATTAGACATACTCAGCACCTGGCAAAGCCCCCACATTGGAGCCCTGACATGTGGAATAAGGGCTATTATCATAAGAAAGGCCAAATGGAAGCCATTAGAACTTCCCCTGTCTAGGAAAATGGTAAACAAAAACAATACCACATTCCTCAGGGGATTGCAGAGATTGATGCCATCATCAAGGACTTGAAGGATGCAGAGGTGGCGATTTCTACCACATCCCCATTCAACTCTCCTATTTGACCGGTACAAAAAACAGATGGATCTTGGAGAATGACAGTGGATTATTGTAAACTTAACCAGGTGGTGATTCTAATTGCAGCTGCTGTTCCAGATGTGGTTTCATTGGTTGAGTAAATTAATACATGTCCTGGTACTTGGTATGCAGCTATTGACCTGAGCAATGTCTTTTTCCTGATTCTGGTTACAAAGGAACACCAAAAGCAGTTTATCTTCCACTAGCAAGGCCAGCAATACACTTTCATTGTCCTACCTCAAAGTATATCAACTGTCCAACCCTATGTCATAATTTAGTCTACAGGAATCATGGTCACCTTTCCCTTCCACATGATGTCTTATTGGTCCATTACATTGATGATATAATGCTGATTAGACCTAGTTGGGAGAAGCATCAGTGATGCTGGAGTTATTGGTAAGACATTTGTGTACTTGTTTGCTTTTGTTTTGTTATGTGCCATCGAGTCAGACCCAACTCATAGCAACCCCTCCTTGGGTTTCTGAGGCAGTATCACTATGGAAGTAGATTGCCCCATCTTCCTAGAGAGTAGGAAATTAATCCAACAAAAATTCAGGCACTGTCTACCTTATTGAAATTTTTACAGGCCCACGTTGATAGTCCTAAAGTGAAAGATAAGTTGTTACATCTTTTCCTGCTTACAACTAAAAAGAAGTCACAATGCCTGGTGGGCCTCTTTGGATTTTAGAGGCAACATATTCCTCATTTAGGTGTACTACTCTGGCTTATGTCTTTAAAAGCTGCTGGTTTTGCATGGGGCCCAGAACAAGAGAAAGCTCTGCAACAGGTTCAGGCTGTCATTGAAAGCCATTCTGCCACTTGGGCCATATGATTCACCTGATACAATGGTTCTTGAAATGTCATTGGCAGATAAAGATGCTGTCTGGAATCTTTGGCAGGCTTCTATTGGTGAATCACAGTGCAGACTCTTAGGATTCTGGAGCAAAATTCTGCCATTCTCTGCAGATAACTACTACTCTTTTGAGAAACAGCTTTTGTATTATCACTAGGCTTTAATAGAGACTATGGGCTACCAAGTCTCCATGTAGCCTGAGCTGCCCATCATGAACTGAGTGTCGTCTGACCTACAGAGTTATAAAATCAGACTTGCACAGCAGCACTCCATTATTAAATGGGTATGTATGAGATCAGGCGTGATCAGGACCTAGGGCACCAGTAAATTATATAAGGAAGTGGTCACAATGCCCATGGCCCCCATATCTGTTACATTGTCTTCCTTTTCCCAGTCTGTACCTATAGCCTCATGGGGAGTTCCTTACAATCAGTTGACTCAGGAAGAGAAAACTTGTGCTTGGCTTACAGATAGTTTTGTTTGATATGTAGGCACCACTTGGAAGCAGACAGTCATAGCACCACGGCCCCTTTCTGGAACTTCCCTAAAGGACAGTGGTGAAAGTAAATCCTCTCTTTCAACAAGTGCACTCCATTGTTCATTTTGCTGGGAAGGAGATATGGCCAGATATATGATTATATTCATGGCCAGTGGTTTGGCATAATGGTCAGGGACTAGGAAGGGATATGATTAGAAAATTGGAAGTATGGGGAAAAGACATGTGGATATATCTCTCTGAATGGGCCAAAGAAGTGAAGATGTTTGTGTCTCATGTGAATGCTCAACCAAAGTGTGACCTTGGCAGTTGAGGATTCTAACAACTGAGTGCATAGGATGATGTGTTCTTTGGATACCAGTCAGCCTCTTTCCCTAGCCATTCCTGTCATTGCCCAATGGGTTTATGAACAAAGTGGCCATGGTGACAGGGATGGAGGTTATGCATGGACTCAGCAACATGGACTTCCACTCACCAAAGCTGACTTGGCTATAGCTACTGTTGGATTTCAATCTGTCAGCAACAAAGATGAGCACCAAGTCTCCAATATGGCAATATTTCTCAGGGCAAGCAGCTAGCAACATGGTGGTAGGTTGATTACATTGGACCACTTCCCTCATGGAAAGAGTAGCATTTTATTATTGCTAGAATAGACACTCTGGATATGGATTTACAGAATGCCTTATCCATTGTTGTGGTATCCCATATAGCACTGCCTTGTATCAAAGGTCTCATTTCACAGCAAATGGAATATGGCAATAGGCCCTTGTTCATGGAATTCACTGGTCTTACCATGTTCCTCATCATTCTGAAGCAGCTGGCTTGATATAACGATGGAATGGCCTGCTAAAGACACAATTTTGGCACCAGCTAGGTGACAGTACCTTGTTGGTTGGGTTAATGTTCTCCAGGAGGCTGTATATTCTCTAAACCACCATCCAATATACAGTGCTACTTCTCTCATATCCAGTATTCGTAGGTCCAGGAACCAAGGGATGGGAATGCGAGTGGCATCAGTCACCATTACCCCTAGTGACCCACTCACAAAGCATTTCCTTCCTGTCCCCATGACCTCATGCTCTGTGGGTCTGGAAGTCTTAGTTTCAAAAGGAGGAATACCTCATCAAGAGATACAACACTGATTCCATTGACCTGGAAGTTAAGAATGCCACCTGGCCACTTTAGGCTATTCATGTCTCTGTATCAACTGGCATTAAGGGAGTTAGTGTATTAGCTGTTATGATTAATCCTGATTACCAAGAGGGCTTTGGGTTGGTATTACCTACTGGAAGAAGAATATTTCTGAAATACTGAAGCTGCCTTAGGAGTTCTCTTAGTACTATCATGTTCTACAATTAAAGTCAATGGAAAACTGCAGCAACTCAATTCTGACGTGACTACCAAAGGCCTAGACCTTTCAGGAGTGAAGATTTGTGTCATCTCACCAGGCAAAGAACCAGGACCAGCTGAGATGACTGCTGAGGGCAGTAGGAATGTGAAATGGATGGTCAAAGAAGGTAGTTCTAAATACTAGCTATGACCACATGACCAGTTTCAGAAATGAGTACTGTAATTGTTTTTGGTATTTCTTCCTTGTTTTGTTATACATGCATATGTGTGTGTAAGTATAGTAAGTATCTTTGTTTTCTTCTCTCCCTTATCCCATTACTGATTATAAAATATAAGATGTAAATGGGGCTAGTATCTTTTTGGTTGTACATATGTTAGTTGCACTGTGTTAGGCACAAGGATGACTTTATAATTGTCTTTATTTAGAGATTATGTATGATTTAAGGAGATGTGTACAGGTGAAAAGTTGACAAAGGATGGACTATGATGATTAAGATTATATGTCAACTTGGCTGGGCCATAATTCTCAGTGGTTTGACAGATTATAGGTCATCATCATCCATTTTATGATGTGATATGAGTACCCAGTTAGTTAGGGGAGTTTTCTTGGGGTTATGGCCAACAACCAGTATATATGTATGTTCTGGCAAAGCTTTCTCTCTCCTGACCCTGCACCTGACTCATTGATCTCTGGCCTCTGGTTCTTGGAATGTGAGTCAGCAGCCTGCCATCTGACCTGCTAATTTTGGGTTTGTCAGCCCCTGAAACCACATGAGTCAGGAGTCCTGACCCATGGACTTGGGACTTGCCAGCCCATCCTGGAAGAAGTGCAGCTGGAATGCTCCTTAGGAGTGAGAATGGCCAGACTTTGTCTCATCTACTTTTGTCATCTTGTCAGAAGGGACCAGTCCCTCGAGAAGGATATCATGGATGGTAAAGGGGAGGGTCAGTGAAGAAGGATTGACATAGTCTCTGCAACAATGGGCTTAGGCATAACAATGCTTGTGAGGATGACATGGGACTGGGCAGTGCTTCATTCTCTTGTACATAGCATCACTAGGAGTCAGAGCCAACTCGACAGGACCTAACAACAACAACCTCCACAGCTATATGAGCCTTTTTTTTTTTTTTTTAAATAAGTCTCTCTCTCTATAATTACATATATACATTTCACTGGTTTTGCTCCTCTAGAGAAGCCAGCCTAAGACAGATGACGTTCTGAGGTTGGTGCTATTATTTTCCCCATTTTACAGATGGGGAAACTGAGGCAGAGAGAGATTAATGTAAGTGATTGAGCTGAGATTGAAACACAAGCTACATGGAGCCAGAGTCTATGTCCTATCCATTACCCAAGGCTGCCTCTCACAGACTGGTATCCTGTCTTTTCTGCTGCGGACAGGCTCCTCTTGTACTTAGAGTTCAGGTGATGCTTGCCTCACTCCACCCCACATCTGCACACACATCTATGCTCCCTAACATGCAGGAATTCTTCCTCCTAATGTCAACATGGCTCCATTTCCTTCTCTTGGAAGGGCTAATTGAATAGATTAATAGGTTCTGTGTCAATCCAGGGTCTGGTTGTCCTCAAATGAGCTTATAAACAGAAATCTGCCTAGTGCCCATCCACTATGAGGCACACACACTGTTTCCAGTATGGTCCAAGACCTTCATCGATTGCGCTGTTCACTGTGTCTTTGATCCTGTACTTGATTTCTTGGTTCTGGGAACCTGATTGTAGCAAATACAGCTCACAATCTCTCTGACATCTGGGAACATTTCTGACCCTCTCCTCCAGGCATGGGAAATTTATGTTCTTTTTCCTTAATTTGGAATATGAAGTTGGTAGCAGGAGACAATGGGATGTAAAAATGTGGCACTGGTGGAGATGGTAGATCTGAGGCCTTTGCATCCAAGCAAATGTTCAGTGCCTCATCCTGGCTGCTTGTGACAAGTATGTGATAGATGATACCTTGGATGATCAGGGAAGATGTTTCCATCATACTTGCAAAACTTGGGCCCAAAGCAAAAGCAGGGCATACAGGGGTAGGCTGGAACCCAGAACAAGATTCTAGTCCTAGGCCTCAGTTTCCTCCTGTGTATATCAAGGGACATGTCATCAATAAAGATCAATAACTTGAAAAGGGCATTAAGTTTTGTAGAGGGTCAACCAAAGCAAGGGGCACCTTCCATGAGATGAATTAACATGGTAACTGCAACAATGGGCTCAAATATACCAAAGAGTGTGGGGATGGTTCAGGACCAGGCAATGTTTTGTTCTGTTGTACATAAATCAGCCTACTCAACAGCAACTAACAATAACAACATATCGATGGCCTTGGGCTAGACATTCTCTTGGCCCTTCCAGCTCTGGGGTCCAAGGCCTCTATTAGGGACTCAGTGGTGTGGTGAGGAGGCCAGGAAAGCACTCACCCCTGGAACCCCTTCACATGGGGCTGACCAGTTCACTGAAGCCACACCCTGCCAAGACTGCATCTTTGCACAGGGGCTCAGAGAGATACAGGTGACAGTTGAAGCTGGCTTTGTCATTTCAGATGGCAGGCTCTGACTTTAATTACTGGGGATCCTGATTAATAGTATCCATTCAGATGACATTTCTGCATTTTCTCTCCCTCCATGCCCCACTCCCTCCACTACAAGCCCCCCAATTTTAATGTGTCTTTGAAAGTCATTTCTTGTTCTCACCACATGCATCATTTGGTGGCATTTCCACAGACGGTGGGGGTGTACTGATTGCAAGGGTGAGGACAGATTGCCATCCCTTCTGGGTCCCCTCCCAGTGTCCGGCATGTGGACAGTGAATAAAAAGTCACTCACTGAATTGGGGGTGCACTCCCAGAAATAACAAAGGAGAGGTGGGGCCAAAAGTTGATCTGAGTTTCCTTAGGAAGACAAATATCTCAGCTCTAGGGGTGGCTGGGGGGTTCCTGACATCCTGTGAGCAGTCTACAGGACAGCATGTGGACTTGGTCCCCCCACAACACTAACATCTGTCCCACCCCCTTCCCTGACCAGACACCATCAGGCTCCCTGGCCGTGATGGATCTTTCAGGCTCCATTTAGTGACATAACCATCCCCATAAAACATACAAATGGCCCAGCCGTGGATCCTAATGTGCAGTAAACGGTTTTGCACCTCATATCATTTTTTAATGGGAAGGAACTGGCTTGGTGCTTCCCTCTGCCGCCCCACCATCCCAACCACAGGTGGACTCCAGAGGGAGGGCTGGCCTCCACGCCTTCATCTGCCAGATTGTCAGCTCCTCTCCCAACACCCCTCACTCAGGGTGTAGGGGACAGCTTGGCTTTGATTAACTGTCCCGTATAATATTAATTTCCAACCAGAGGCTCTCTTGGCTGTCTCTGCAGGAAGGGGGAGGTGGAGTAGTGGCAGGGACTGGGGGAGAATGCCAGATGTCTGATTGGTTTTCACTGTTTATTTATTGTTCTGTTGATCTTCAAGACCCACCCACTTCTGCAGTAATGCCTCCATCCTGCATCCGTGCTCCTGCTGAGCATGCCCTGCCCTTTGCTTGGCCTTGCCTGTGTCCTCATCCATGAAATGGGAGCCTCAGTACTCCCCTCTCTTTGTCATATGGCAAGATGGGATGCAACCTCTGAGCTTTCTGCTTGTGGTTGTTGTGATCTGCCATTGAGTGGGCTCTGAGTCATGGTGACTTTTTGCATAACAGAAGAAAATGTTGTCTAGTCCTGCCATATCTTCAGGATCATTGGTATGTTTGAGTTCAGGTTGTGACTTCTGTGTCAATCCATCTCATTGAGAATTGCCTTTGTTTTCACTGACCCTCTGCTTTACCAAACATGATGTCCTTTCAGTAATTGGCCTTTCCTGATGACATGTCCAATAAGAGAGCTAAAGTCTGCCCATCCTTGCTTCTCAGGGGCATTCTGGTTGTATTTCTTCTAAGACTGATTTGTTTGCTCTTCAGGAAGTCCATGGTAGATCCTATATTCTTTGCCAACAACACAGTTTGAATGTTTGAATACCAACTAGAAAGATCTTTAAATCCAGGTAAGGAGGCATCAGTGATGTTGAACTTAAAGACAATATCTTCCTATCCATGCTCAACGCTGGACCCTGAAAAGGCCAATTAACCTACCTCTTTGGGTTGACTGGTCCTCAGATTGTCTGGTTCTTCCTCTGCCCCTCTGCCCAATCTTGCCTGGGTTTCTCCAATTGTTTCATTTCTCCCCCAGACCCCCATGGTGAACTAGGGCAACTCCCAACTCTATCTTGGGCCATTTGTTCATTTCTAGAAGCAGTCACAATGCACACTTCCAGGAGCACAGCGAAGATATAAGTGACTGGAGGAGGGTGGGCTACTTGCTGAAAATGGATCGAGTGATGACTGGACACTCCTTCATATCTGTGGAGTTGCCCTGTTCTCTCAGGCAGCAAATTCCTGCCTGCTGTGCCTGATCTCCTGCGTGCCTTTCCTCCAGCTGCTTCTGCAGGCTCAGGAAGGCTTGAGAGCTGGGTGCTGGTGGATGCTACAACAACCTCCTTCTTCTACCTCCTGCTACTGCTGGCTTGGCCTCCATGCCCAGAAAGGCAGCTGGTCCTCCACTCTGCACCTGAGCTGAGCTGGGAGCAAAATGCCTCTGCTGTGCTTCCTCCAGTAAATGGGCAAAGCTGCCACTACAGGGTGCTGGGTTGCTGTGGGCTCCTTGGTGGGGATTGTTGCTCACTTCTCCACTTGACCAGCATTGAGGAAAGGATTACAGCGTGCAGGGCACAGAAAGATGTGCACGCACATGTATGTGTGCTTGTGTGCATGTATGTGAACTCAAGTGTGCATCTGTGAATGCACACACTCATTCTAGAACAACACACTCACCTTTGCTCAAAGGCCCCAAGTAAGTCTACCTAGCATCTAAGAGATGCTCTGCTAGCAAGAGGTTTTAAGGAGGTAATTGTACCTGAACAATGAGAAAGTCCTTTGAAAATGTTTAGACATGCTATAGAAATGCCAGGGCTGATAATGATGAAGATTAGTCTGCAGAGAGTTCTCTTACTCATAGCATTAGCAGACCACTCCCCACCATGAGCCTTAGGAAGGAGTGAAAAGTGGGAGGTGGGAGAGAGACCAGAGATGCCTCCAGCCAGCTTGGACATGGAGATGAGTCTGTTCTGGACCCCATGTTTCAGGTGGATAACGACAAACCGAGGAGGGCTGAGGCAGTGTGGTCAGGCCTAGGGGACTGGACATTACAAGGACTGCTTGTGGGAGTGTTTGACCAAGATCAGAAGGGTTCTCACTTAGTAAAGCAACTGCTCCAAAGGGCAAAACCAGGACTGACAAACACAGGATAAAAAGGCAGATTTTCTCCCAATATGAAGCGGACCTCTCTGACATCTTACCCTTCCCAAGACCCCACACTACCCATCTGTTACCTTATCATGCTGTGGTGGCTTGCATGTTGTTATGATGCTGGAAGCTATGCCACCAGTGTTTCAAATACCAGCATGGTCACTGCCATAGTGGACAGGTTTTCAGACTATGACAGACTAGGAAGAAAGGCCTGGCAGTCTACTTCTGAAAATTAGGCCATGAAAACCCTATGGACCGCAATAGAATCATGTCTAATAGAGACACAGCATCAGGAAGATCAATTGCTAGGAAAGAACATCATGTTTGGTAAATAGAGTGTCAACCAAAATGCAGGAAATCCTCAATGAGCCATAACAATGGGCTGAAACACACCAGCAGTCATGAGGATGGTGCAGGACCAGGGAGTGTTTCCTTCTCTTACCCAGGAGGTCTCCATGCATCGGAGGTAACTCGACAGCAGCGACAACAGCAGCCAGACACGTTGCCTTTACTCCTCACCTCTGAATGGTGTCAGTGCCATGGAAGGTTCCCCTGGGAGTGGAAAGCTCAGCTAGATGGTATGCATGGCTACTGGACTGTTCAGGTACCTTTGATTCTAACTAACCTGTTATGCTCTAAGGGTCACTCTGGATCCAGAACCCATATATAAGGAGGGATTCATATGGAACCTGAGACCCCTCTACTCTGTAGTGCCTTGGAACCTGTGATCTCTTAACCATTTTCCCTTGAGTTGGACCTAACTTCATGGTAACCCCATGTGCATCAGAGTAGAACTGTGCTCCACAGGGTTTTCAGTCACTGATATTTTGGAAGTAGATGACCAGATCTGTGTTCTGAGATGCCTCTGGGTGGACTTGAACTTCCAACCTTTTCATCAGCAGCTGAGTGTGTTAACCATTTACACCACTTGGGGACTCCTCTGTGACTTCTTGGGTCCAAGGAAACCAAAGCTAAATGCACTGAATGTCCGCTGGAGGCTGAGGTGTCTTCTCCCAGCTCTTCACATTGGTAATCCAAGTGGAGACTTGAGCTCCAAACAGAGAAACAGGGATGAAGAACATAACATTTCTTGGAGGAGCTTTCTGGGGTTTGGAAGAGTTATAGTGAGTCCCTCCCATCACCTAAACCAAACCAACCCAAACGCATTGCCATTAAGTGAATTCCAACTCATAGCAGTCTTACAGGACAGAGAGAACAGCCCCATAAGGTTTCCAAGGCTGTAATCTTTATGGAAGCACACTGCCATGTCTTTCTTCCATAGAGCCACTGGTGGATTCGGAACACCAATGGTTAGTGGCAAGTGCTTCACCATTGTGTTTCCAGGGCTCTCTTCCTGTCCCCTAGCCCCCGTGCAATCTCTTGACCTCTCTGGCCTTGGCTGGACCTCTAAAAGGCCTGATCTCTTTCTCTGACCATACCACTGGGAAGGAGCTGAGAAACTGGTGAGGAACAAAGTGGAGTGGGGGAAGATTGTGACTAAACCCCTGATTCAGGAGACAAAAAACAGGCAATGAAAACAAAACTATCGAGAAGCTTCCAGCAGATTTTAGACACCTTGATTAATCATAACTTGCTGCACATTATTTCCCTATAAACAAACTACAATGTTACTCATATAAACAGCTTTATCTTGACAGCTGCAAAATGTCAGGGTTTAATGTAGAGTGAGCAGAGATACACCATATGTTACCACTCCAGGCCTGGAACACACTAATTCGCAGCATATTGCCTCCACCGGCGAGGTGATTACAAAAGAGGAGCTGAGTTTCTGCCTTTGCCAGAGTCGCATGCGTCGTCTCCCAGTCCCCGGCCCCTTTCTCCTGACCCTGGAAACAGTGGCTCAGATGCCATCAAGAGGAAGGCTCCGGGGGTTGCCAGCAGCGAACAAAATAGCAACGCAGAAAGTGAGGATGCAGTTGTGTTGTTGTCTTTTAAAAAAATGGATTCAAATAAATACAGGTGTACCACACTGGGAAACCCAGGGCTCTGGTAGAATTAAGAGAAATAAATAAATAAATCCAGTCCTAGTATCCTGCTGAGGAGGACTGCTGCTACCTTTGCCAGAATGAAAAGCCTACAAAAGACACCAAACACACAGAACCTCCTGCAGACACAAACAATTAAGAAGCCAATGCAAGAGGAAACAGAACTTAACGTGCATGAAAATGGAGTTTGTAAAGGGGCTCTTTACCAAGGGTACTTTTATCTCAAAGACAAAGACAGGGAATTTTCCCGCTAGGCTGCATGTAGCTAGGCAGCCTGTGGGGTGCATTTTCATAGAGAGAAGGTGATTTTTACATTGGTCTCCTTTGTTTCTGTCTCTCCCTTCCTCTCCCTCTCCTCTATCCCAATATGGCTGTAAACTTCGTATTGCCCATTGCTCTCAGGCTGATTCTGAGTCCCAGTGACCCCATGTGTGTCAGAGCAGAACTGTGCTCCCCAGGGATCTCAGTGGCTGCTCTTTGAAGCAGACCACCAGACCGTTCTATGAACCCATCTCTGGGTAGACTCGAACCACCAACCTTTTCAGTAACCATGTTCAGCATCGTAAAACCAAAACCTCATTGCTGTTGATTCTGACTCACAGTGACATTATAGGACAGAGCAGAATTGTCCCATAGGGTTTTTAAGGATGTCGTCTTTATGGAAGGAGCTCTGGTGGTACAGTGGGTAAGGCATGTGGTTGCTGACAAAAAGATTGGTGGTTCAAACCCATCAGCCACTCTGTGGGGGAGAGGTGAGGCAGTCTGTTTCTGTAATGATTTACAGCCTTGGAGACCCTACCGGGCAATTCTACTCTGTCCTATCTGGTCTCTATTAATTGGAAGCAATTTGATGGCAGTGGGTAACCTTTATGGAAATAGATTGCCACATCTTTCTCCTGCGGAGTAGCTGGTGGGTTTGGACCATCAACCTTTGGTTAGCAGCCAAGTGCTTAACCACTGTGCAGCCAGGGTTCCCTTTCAGCATCAGAGCAACTTGCAAGTGACCTCTGACAGACAGGTGGTGGCTACATGAGGTGCATTGCCTGGCAATAGAATCCAGGTCTCCCTTCCCACATGGGAGGTGAGAATTCCACCATTGAACCACCTCTTGCTGCATGGCTTTGCAAACTATGACAGGGAGCGACCAAGGAGGAAGGGAGGAGAGGAGGGAGCAAATCCGCCTCTTGCCCTTTTTTTTAAATACGGCTGGCTTTATGCAACACAGCCTGCCATTGTGGATGGCTGTTGTGGGGCCACAACAGATCTGCAGAGCTGTGTTAGAGACCATGTAGCTTGCAAGGCAAAAGACTTTACTATTTGGCTCTTTACAGAAAAGTTTGCTGACTCCTGCTCAAAACTATACGTGAGTTCCTGTCACTCCCCAGCTTAGATACTTCAGGTGACACACCGCTTAATTTTTGACCACCCAGGAGTCAATCCCCTTCTTTTGGCTCCAGAACTCTGATTTCCTTGGGGAAAGTACCACCCACACTGTATGGTCTTGGCAGGTGTGCCAACCAAGGGTGGGCATGTCTTGGCATCAGACTTTCTCCCTGGACTGTGAACCGGCAGCGAAGTTGGAGAAGGGAGTTGATTATACCAGCTTGTAGCTCCCTAAAGAGATGGTCTCCTGTTCCTGCTGTCTGGAGCCCCAGGGAAGCCCTCATTCCAGTCCCCTTCCTACACTCCTGATGCTGCTTCAAGGATGTGAGCCACTTGTTATCTTTCCGTTGCAGGTTGTTTCTTGACTAAGTCAGTGACGGGGCAGTGATGGTTCAGGGGTGGAATTCTCATTGTCCATGCAGGGGGCCTGGGTTTGATTCCTAGCAAATGTACCTCATGCTCAGCCATCACTCATCTGTCAGTGGAGGCTGTGTGTTGCTAGGTTACTGAACAGGTGTTGGTGGAGCTTCCAGATTAAACAGACCAGGAAGAAAGGCCTGATGAACTACTTCTGAAAATAAGCCAAAGACAACTCTGTAGCTCTACAGCTGATCATGAGGGTGGCACAGGACTGGGTGGCATATCATTCCACTGAGTATGGGGCACCCTGAGTGGGCGTCTGACTATACCTCAGCTAACAATAACGATCTGCCCCATTTGTGCTGCATTTGGCTGTTAAGTTATAGTCTTGGCCCTATCCCAATAGTTCTCCAACCCAACTCATCCTCAAGTCAACCTTCTTGTTCCCACTATGACTTTGTTCAGTGGTCCCCATTACTTGTCTCCTGTCCTGGTCTGTTCAAGACCCCACACCTCATTTCTTGGGTTCCAGTGTTCATCCTCTGGGCCTGCTCCCCTGCCCTTTGTAACAGGGTCCTGTCCTGCTTTGCTCAGTGCTGTTTTGATTGACGTTCTGATCCTGATCCTATAGGACGATTGATGCCAGATAGACCATCTCCATTCTCTAGAGTCCCCAGGAAAGCATGAACCTCCTCAATGCCCACTACCCTCTTGGATGGCCTTTCCTGACCTTCTTGGGTCTGTCTACACCAGGATCCTGGTAATCCTCCATTGGCCCATCCTGTTGCTGACCCCATGCTAGGTCCCCTGAAGTAAGTGGGTGGGTTTGCCTCAGTGGCACAAGCAGCCAGGACAGAGGTGTCCACGAAGAACTTCTGTGGTTCTCATGCTGGAATGGGAGTTGTTAAGGCTTTCCTTTTGCAGAGATGGAAACTATATCTGAGGGAACACAGCTGACAGGGTTTAGCAGGTTAATTAAAGCTCAAATCCCAATGCTCATCTTGAAATCTGGAATCCATAATGACCCAGGTCCACTGAGAAGGGACTGTGTTGTGATGCTCTGCAGATTCCTTGGAGAGGGAGATGAAGTCCTCCCTCTGACCTACGCCTCCCTCACTGCCTGCTTTCATGGTGGGCCAGCACTTTCTGAGAGCAAGATCTTGTTTGTGGATAATCTTCAACATTAATCCTCGTAGTTCTCACTCTTCAATGTTCTTATGCCAGAAGGGCTCCTGGAATGTGCAAAACATCCCACATCCAGATCCTGCTGCTTAGGGTCAGAAGGGTACTTGGTTCCTCTCCAGTGGGTTGAGTCATCCAAAGATGCAGATTGTCCCACATCCAGCCCTGAAAGTCCAAACCCAGGAATCAAATTATGCCCAAAGAAGGCATCTTTCTCAAGAGAAAGGCTTTCTCCTGGGCTTCTGAGCTCACTTCTGAAGGCAACTGGCAGATGCTGATGTCTACCACCAGAAAATCCTCTGGGCACCATGAGGTCAAAGATTAACATGGTTAGTGAGGAGTGAAACTGGGGTAGAGCATGAACAAACATCCTGTCCAGAACAGTCCCACACTGTCCTATGGGTTGCTCTGTTGTCTTTCTGCATACCTCAGAGTGTCCCTCAAGTTCTGAAATGCCCGGCCCACCAACTATATCCCCAAGCTGGCCTCTCACTCAGAATATACAAAGTCACTGGCTGACTGCATATCTGATATTTGACTTGGAGTCTGTGGTTCTAGTGCCTTTGACATAGTCTTGTGGATTGCACCATTGAAGCTCTAACCCCCAGCACCTGTGAACATGACCTTGTTTGGCAATAGGGTTTTTAGTGATGTTATAAGCTTATGTTTCCAGGAGGTCATACCGGTGTAGGGTGGACCCTAGTCCAATTGAAGAGGTGTCCTTATAAAAGAGGAGAAGGGACACAGACCCAGAGGGGAAGCGACCATGTGAAAATGCAAGCAGAGATGGAACTGTGCTGCAGCTGCAAGCCACAGAATGCCTGGAGCCATCAGCAGCCGAGAGGCAAGAAAGATTCTTCCCCTAGCGCCTTCACAGAGAACATGGCCCTGCTGACACCTTGAATTAGGACTTCTATTCTCTAGAGCTGCGAGAGAATAAATTCCTGTTATTTTATCCACCCTGATGGTGGCACTTTGTTTCAGCAGCCTTAGGAAACTGAGACAGACAGACAGCAAAGGGTAGCCTGGACTCAGAGCTTAACCACTGTGCTATCACGAATATATATACCCTCTCTCAAAATAGCTAAACTCACTGCTGTTGAGTTGATTCCAACTCATCACAACCCTACAGAACAGAGTAGAACTTCCCCATAGGATTTCCAAAGCTGCAAATCTTTACAGAAGCAGATTGCCACATCTATCTATCACGGAATGGCTAGTGGGTCTGAACTACTGACTTACTGGTTAGCAGCCAAGTTCTTCAACTACTGCATCACCAGGGTTCCATGTATATATGTACATGTGTGTGTGTGTATGGAGTCCCTAGGTGATGCAAATGGTTAAGTGCTTTACTACTAACTGAAAGGTTGGCAGTTCAAATCTACCCAAAGATGCCCTTGGAAGAAAGTCCGAGTGACCTGCTTCCAAAGGATAGAGCCTTAAAATACCTATGGAGCAGTTCTACTCAGCAAAACATGGCATCACCATGACTTGCAATCAACTTGATGGCGACTGGTTTGGAATTTTTTAATGTATGTGTATGTGAATATACATATATACGTGTACATGTATATGCACACACATAAAATGTACATACATATTCATATATGCAGAGACAGGTAAATTATGGGCACAGGGTCACTGAACCCAGCTGGGTGAAGGTTAGTCCATAATGACAATGGTGATAGCCCTAACCTACTTCCCCTGGAACACACTGATTCCTTTCTGCCTGGTTCTTTGTCCTAATCAGGATTTCTCATCATCCTTTATTATTTTTAGTATTCAATTTGTTCAAATGGGTAATAAATGTGCATGGCATAAAATTCAAAATACAGTTGACATTTAGCCTCCCTCCTGCCTGTTCCCCCACTTGCTTCTCTCCTGAGGCGCTGGCTGTTAAGCTGAGGTATATTTTGTGTAACAGAACAGAACCAGCCTGCAGAAGGCACTGCTCAGCTTCCGCTGGAAATGGCTTTCTATACCATCTCTCGAGCTCTTATACTGTTGTGTGTTCCCTTGGCACCTGAACAACAGCTTTCAGCACATCCATCCCCCTGGGTCCTCAATACCGGAGAAATCACATTCTTCCTGTGCTACAAGCAACTCTGGATACTGCTCCCCGCTCCATGCCATCCGCTTTCTCCTCATTCTACCCTCTGTGTTCTCCAGTTCATGTTGAAGGACTCTGAAGACCGTTCCCTGCTCTCTGTCCTTTCTGATCTCAGTAGCGGAGTGTCTCACAACTTTGTCTCAATCTTCCTTTTGAATCCTCTTGGCCCTTGGACATCTCTGCCCTCATGACTCTTCTGCTACCATCCTGAGTGTCCCTCTCTCGTCTCCACTGAGTCCCCTTTCTTCCTCCATAATGACCCAGTCCTTTCCTTGCTCCTCTGCTTGTGATCATCTTATTGTGAAGGTGACACCTGAAACTCCAGGCCTACCCTTTCTCTGAACTCCATTCCTTACTTCCAAACATCTGCTGACATCATGCACGAGGATGCATTTTGGCCAGCTGAAATTCAGGAGCTTAAATCCCAGCCTGTGTTCCTGCTCAGATGCTAACCCCTCAGCTAACCTTTACTACATCTAAAACTAGTTTCACCATTCTCCCAGTCTCCCTTAATGCCTCCAAACATCTTCCTTACCCTCAAGACTTGTTTACTCTTCTTTCACATTTTCATTTTGATTCAATGCATACAGCTACTACGTCATGTCCCAAACTTTCTGTCCCAGAACCTGAAGGAAGGCAATGAACTTCTAACTGGTCTCCTCAATCTACTGGCATCATCTTCAGGATAACATCCCCAAACAGGATTTTGTCATGTCATTCTCTTAAACAGAATTTTTAGCCTACATAAGCTACTAGAAAATAGACAAGATTCTGTGGATCCTTTCAGTTTTAGGGTCTCAAGTACCAAAAGGAAATAATAGTATAGTGCCTAAGGCACTTGACTGCTAAGCAGAAGGCTGGCAGTT
>NW_006921984.1:1198607-1205892 GCF_000298275.1 Orycteropus afer afer | reverse complement strand
GTGGGTTCCGTTTCAGATTTGAAGGGCCTTAGGCTTAGGGGTTCCACCAGTGTCTATTAGATCAGTAAGTCTTCTCTTGTATGATTTTGAATTTTGTTCTATACTTTTCTCCCATTCTGTCAAAGACTTTCTGTGATCCCAATCAAAACACTAGGTAGTGGTAGGCACCATCTAGTTCTTCTGGCCTCAGGGTAGTGAAGACTGTGGTTCACGTGGTTCATTAGTTCTTCCGACTAATTGTCTCCTTGAGTCTTTCATTTTCTTCACACTTCTTTCCTCCAATCAGGGAGAGATGAATAGTTGCATCTTAGATGGCTGCTTGCTAGCTTTTAAGACTCCAGTTGCTACTCACTGCAGTAGGATGTAGAGCATTGTCTTTGTGAATGATGTTATGCTAATTGACTTAGTTATTCCCCAAGACTCTGAGACTGTGGTCGCCCATTATCTCTTGAATAATGCCTTGTGCTTTCCTTCCTCATTGGCTTCGTTCATGGATTTTGGTCTATCTGCAAGTTCTATCTATTTTTTAAAGTCCAACCTATATTCTACGACTTCCACAAAACCTTTTCTTGATTCCCAACCCTGAATTTCTAGAGCATAACATGTGTTCTTTTTAAGCATTATTAAAATCTGACCTGTTGAATGCATCAGTTCTTCTGTCTTCCTTCTTCATTGTCCAACTTTTCACAACATATGAAGTAATTGAAAAGACCATGGCTTGGGTCAAATATATCTTCCCAAGACTCTATTTCCTCAAAATATACATGGGGATAATGGCAACTTCGCAGAATTATCGTGAGAATGAAAGGAAAATACCTAGCACACATTTGGAACTTAGTCAATGTTGTTAAGTTTGAGAACAGGGTCCATGTGTTACTGTTTTTGTATCTTTGTAATTATCCAGCACAGTGATTGACCTACAGCTAGTCCTCTAATGAAGAAACTCTGGTGGTGCAGTGCCCAAGGCATTTGATTGCTAATCAGAAGATTGGCAGTTCAAACCCACCAGCTGCTCAATGGAAGGAAGGGGGGACAATCTACTTCCAAAAAGATTTGTGGCCTTGGAAAACCAATGGGGGTCGCTATGAATCAGAATTGACTCTTGGGTTTGGTTGCTTTTTTATTCTTTGGTTTAGTTCTCTAATAATGTCTGTTGAATGAATAGATTCTTAAGAATAATAAAAATAAAATACAAATATAAAGAATAATAAAAATCATACATAGGCTGTCCGTGGGTTACAAATGAAATCCATTCCTGTGTCTTTAAGAAATTGGAAGTCATTTGGACCAGATGCATATGGTTCTTATTCAGCCTTAAAAGAATCTGACCTGTTTACACATGAGCTTCTTCAAAGCAGGGAGCATGTCTTAGTTTCTTTATCTTCAGCCCAAGGCTTGTTTAGCTTGAAGATATGTGACCAAAATCTTTCAGCACATCATAGTGTAAATTCTACTTTACTGCAAATGATAGAGGCAAAAGACAGCACTTTTTTTTTTTTTTTTTTTTAAAGAACATGGAATAAAAAGAGACCTGGTTTTAAACCCTGGCTCCTCTTCTTACTCAGTTACGTGATCTTGGACAAATGAACCTCAACAGCCCCATCAGTGAAATGGAGATAATAATACCTGTTAGATTATTATGAGAGTTACTGTCAGAGGTGTGAAGTGTGTAACCTATGGCAATTGCTGCACCAATGACAGTGATCTCATTTTTATATAAGGTAAAGGTTTATTCCCTTACTGGCAAGTGGTCTGCCAAAGAACAAATTCTTTAGGAGGTCTTATAAAAACAAAAAGTGATTGCTTTCTTGACCAAAAATTGTGAGCAGAATTGGGGAGAAGATCAAACTACTTACAAAGGACAAGAGACACAATGAACTCTTCATTTTTGAAACACTATTATTCAGCATTACCTGACATGTGGAAGGAAATCCAGAAATGTCACTTGAATCTAAAATATTTGTGATTGATTGTTTTAGTTGGTTACTATTGTAGATTCAACATCTGGAACACTTGAACTCTATGGGTGCTGTGGTCGAGAATCAGGATCAGACGTGGCTTATGTCACCTCATCCACATCTATTGTACAGAACTCATTCACATGGCTGCAGTCTAATTGTGAGGGAGCCTGGGGTGTAGTCTTCCTGTGAAGGAGGAAGTAGAGTTCTGAGCATATAGCACAGAACCACACAATTGTCCTAAGAAAAGTCCATGGATTCAAAAATAATTTTTTCAATGCCATTCCCTTCTGTGCTGGTGAAAATGAAACAACTTACATGCTTTTATTTGAGATAAAATATTGATTATTTCAAATGGTGGCTGAATTGAAGGACTAAGAAGAGAGAGGGTGACTGCCTAGTAATTGAAAGAGAGACGACCAGTTTCTCTGTAAATAAATTACTTGAAGTAGGGCTTCAACACCCTAATGATGATAAAGAAAACCATGTCACTCACTCCATCCAATCACAATAGAAATTGGTGTGCTCTCAAACAATGGATAAAAATGCCAAAAATGAAAATCCATCTCAGTCTTGTCACATCGCACTGGACCAGCAGCGAGTGTGGTTTCAAGGGGCACAGGTCACATTTCAAAGAAAAGAGGCAGAAAAAGCCAGATTGATCAGATTTAGCCGTATTAGGAACTTACTTATAAGGGTAAGTGCCAAAATTCTTGGGATGGACAGCCAAGCATCGAGTATCGCCCAGGTAGAGGTCTGTGCAGGGCACTGTGAGATTACTTAGAACTGGGAAAAGATATGTTTAATCTATGTCAAGTGACGTTGTTTCTGTACTAGTTACGGGTTCCAATTGATATTACTATGAAATGAGGGGTTTGGTATGTCTTTCCTGGCCCAGGTCACTACTCAGTAGGTACTCTGGTTCTTCTCCAGAGTCCCTTGCAAACAGGATCCATCTTGGATGGACAAGCCTACAAGTTAAAAGTAGAGAATGATGTTATTCTACCAGAGAATTAAGACCTGAAGAGACCCTGAAATGGAGAACCATAAAGTCACTTATCTAACTTACATGAATGCAGGGCACATTATACATGTAGACTCCCTTCCTTCTGGGGAAAAGAATTTCATTAAACAACTGGGTTGACAGATGACCAGATCAATTTTCATCTCCAGCCCACACATTCCAGAGCTGACATATAAATGAACAAGAATATCTTGAGGAACAAAGTGGGCTGAAATCCTTTGGTTTATTATAATTTCAATTACTCTTATTATTTGTTTGATTTAACCAAGGTGGCCTAATTTAATTTGTATTGTTTATGATAATACTGTTGTGGTGCTAGATAATAATCTTGTAGCTCATTAGGTAATTTCCATAACAAATATCCATCATTAAACATGCTTAGTCACGTTCCTGCTTGGAGAGATACAGAGTGGCCAGAGGGACTCTCACTGTCCCCATTCTCTGCTCCTACACAGAGTCCAGGCATGGAGCTAACCCACCCAGGGCCATGGGGCAGCCCTAATGTAGTCTCCACTCTACTTGTGCACTCCTTCAGGTCTCATCATCATCCTTCACCTTCTCCTCCTCTTATAAGGGGCTGAGTGCAGAATTGTAGCTCCCCCACTTACAACAAGCTGTGTCTTGAGAATTATAAGAGACATTTTTAAACCTTTTAGCATGATGTCTGGCATTCTGTCCATGCTCAGTACATGTTATTATATATTCCTATCCTTCTTTCCTCCCAGAAGCACCTTGGAACACAGGCTTGGTGTCTACTTCCAAAAGGTCATAGTCATTGAAAACCCAGTGGAGTGCAGTTCTACTCTGAAACACATGGGTCACCGTAAGTCAGAACCTACTCAACAGGAACTATTACCCCCTCCCCCGAACACATATACCTTCTTCTTTATGTCATAGGTTGAAAAAGGCCCTCCTGAGAGCAAGGTCAGTCTTCCCTGGTCATCGAAAGAAGAAGAAAGGAAATGAAGCTCTCATTGAGCACCATCCATGGGCCAAGAACTGCCCTCACACTTGATGAAGTATTTCACTTGTCTTCACAAGAAACCCAAGAGAAAAAGCAATATGCTCTTCCTTTTACAGAGGAAGATAGAGAGGCTTTCAGAGTTTGGGTACCTTGCCTATGGTTACACAGCCCAAGGTCACACAGCTAGTGGGGTTATGGCTAGGACTGGAACCCATGCATAGAGTATCAAGCATAGGGTTCTTCTGACTACACTCGGCTGCACACCCTGAGTGTGGGAAGGGAGTGCATGACCAGTGGACAGGTAGCAACTTCACCCAGCTCCGTTGATCCCACAATCATAGAGGGAGTAATGTCCTGCTCTCTAGTCTGAAGGAGCCTGCTCATCCTGTACATTCTTCACAGACACCCCCCTTTCCCTGGGGCCTCTGTCCCCACCTTGGAGTTCCATCTGTTCTCTTGCTTGGGAGTTTTGGGAGGGACACACAGATGGCCACACATGTTGGTCCTAACCAGGTGCAACTCCTGTTGCCTGCTGTGGTCTCAGAGTCCAACAGGGTTTGACTGAACAGTTCTGTGAAGACAGAAAGCCAGCAACTGCACCTGAAGAAAGGCAATATGAAGGACCCCTTCTTCCCACTGCATTCTCCCTCCATTCCACCATCCTGCCTTGGGGAAGAATGCTGAGCTTCTGGTTTGAGGTGGGAAGGGAGAAAGACCCTGGAGGTGAAAGTCTTGAGAGGAGGGACCGCTTCTTCTTCCCCATATGCCCCCAGTCCTTGGTGAAGTGTTCAGCAAAAGTGCATGCCCAACTCTTGTTTGCTGCGTGAACCTTTTCTGAAGGATGACTAACTGTGTCTTGCTCTGCCCTCCTGTTCAGTTTGTCCCTGTGCTGTTAGTTTCCCTCACTATTCATTCTCGGTCTGTAGAATAATGAAGAAGATGTAGCAGTTAGTTAGAGGGATCCATGGGAGTGGAAGGGGAGGAGAAAACAGAGCTGAGGCCATTCCAGTGCTCTTTGTTTTCTTCCAGAATCCAGCTTGGATTCCATTCATTGTTGAACTACCCACATTCTGTGCAGTTGTCATAGCTGGTTAGATGCTGTGCCAAGATGGCCACTTAGCTTTAGCCCAGGGGAAATCTCTGCAAACTTCATGCTATGCCCACAGGATTCCAACAATGAAGGTGCAGGCTGGACCATATCTGAGGACATTCTCATGCAGCAGAATGGAGCAGTGGAACAGCTACCGAGACTAGAATGGACCCAGTTCCAGCCCAGGCACTGTGCACTGGAGAGACACAGCCCTTCTCTGACCAACAGGCTCCTCTCCTGCAGGTGAAGGGTCTGGTTCCATCATTCTGAGGTTCTTTCCATACCTACTATTTCTTGATTTTCAAACTTCCTCAAGATTTTCATCATTCCAGTTAGCATTGAGTCGATTCTGATTCATAGTGACCCTATTCATGCAAAGTAGGACTGCTCCATAGGGTTTTCATGGTTCTGACCTTTCAGAAGCTGATCACCAGGCCTTTCTTCCAAGGCACCTCTGAGTAGGTTTAAACCACCAAACTTTCAGTTAGTAGTCTAGTGCTTAACTGCCACCCAGGGATTTCTTCTGCATCATAGTGCTTGCATCCATTTGACTTAAACCACATGACTTTCCAAGGCTTTCACCAGGTTTTGGTAACTCAACCTGCAGTACCACTAAAGCAAATAGGGGTTAATTGTTATCCTATAGATTCCCAATCACATTTAAAATGTTGTATGTCCTTGAATTGACATTTTCCCTCACACTAAGTCACCACCAATCTCACTGATTTAGACCACTAATCTGTTCTCCTGTCCTTGTAGCCCAGCCACAGGTCTGTTTCTCCCCTTTCAAACACTGCTGCCATCTTTGAAGATATCCATGTCACCACCAAGCCAGCTACTGCTTATCAGCTGATCTAATCCAATCTGATCCAATGTATATCAAGCACCTGCATGTGGAATTCACTGGATTAGACCCTGGAGTTACCACAAGGAGGTGTCCTCAGTCCCTGCCCATGAGGAGCTCACAACCTGGTGAGGAGTGGACAGTGGAAATGGCAATGTGCAGGAAGGGAAGAGGCAGACACACAGAAAACTTAGATTCTAGGTGAATCAAGAAAACCAAATCCAACCTAAAGTGACCCCGATAGGGTTTCTAAGGCTGTAAGTCTTTACAGAAGCAGACTGCCTCATCCTTCTTCCATGGAGCAGCTGGTGGGTTTGAACCACCATTCTTTTGGACAGCAGCCCGATGCCTTAACCATAGCACCACCAGAGCTCCTTTCAACATTCTTATGGGTCACTGGCTGTGCTGGCCATGGACATGGGTTTTTCTGGAAAAGATGCAGATGGTACTTCTGTTCAAAGGAAACCATGGAGAAGCCTATTTATGACCCTGAGGCTAGAGACACGACTCCTATCTGCCTTTTCTGCCTGTCATGTTGAGGGAGACTTCAGCCACAGGTATTTTGTTGGGGAAAACCATGCACTGTGCCATATCTGTTTGGTGTGATGGGAGGACCACCACATGGGAGTCCAGACATCTGAGTTCAAGTCCAAGTCCTTGCACTAGCTGACTGTGTGAGCTTAGCTAATCCCCTAACTTGAGTGTTCTCATCTTTGATGTATGCTGAGTGGTTAGAAGAGCTCATTTCAAAGTTTCCTTTGAACCTGCCTGCTGTGGTTCCTCAATCTCTGCTCAAGCCCATAAGCATGTCTTTATACACAGGGTGCAAGCCTCCTCCTGAGCCTGTGGCTTCTTCTTTTTATGGGTGTGCCCCTCTTCTAGCTCCTTCAGGAAAGAAGCAAATATGAACCATCCTCACTGACCTGTTGGGAAATCATCCACATATGACTTCTCCATGTCTGGGAGGGTTTCTTTCCCTCTTCCCAGTGTATTGTGCACATGCATCCCGTTCCCTAACCTACATCCCCTGAGCACTGTGTACCTGGGGGGGATTGCATCCATTTCATATTAAGCCACAAAAAAAGCTCATTACACCTTTCAAATCCAATTAGTGGTGGCTTTTTGAATGTTCTCTCTATGATTGGCTCACCCATTTGCTCCATTAGAATAACTTGAAGTTGACTTGAAAATGCTCCAAGTCCTGCAAGATAAAGCACTCTCAGGGCCCATTAAGGGTGTCCTTAATGAGACAAATGACATTGATGTGGATTAGCAAATAGACCCAGTCAGTGTAACATAGTCATAGTTGAGCACTGAAAAATTAAGAATGCTAAGTAACTTTGAGGAGCTCTGGTAGCTTAGTGCCTACGGCACTTGACTGCTAATCAGAAGGCTGGTGGTTCAA
>NW_006921984.1:1186838-1197932 GCF_000298275.1 Orycteropus afer afer | reverse complement strand
ACCTCAACTTAAAGAAAGTGAAAATCCTCACAACTGGACCAATAAGCAGCATCATGGTAAATGGAGAAAAGATTGAAGTTGCCAAGATTTCATAGTACTTGGATCTATAATCAACACCCATAGAAGCAGCAGTCAGGAAATCAGATGTCATATTGCACTGGGCAAATCTTCTGCAAAAGACCTCTTTAAAGTGCTGACAAGCAAAGATAACTATTTGAAGACTTAAATGCACCTGACCTAAGCCAGGGTATTTTCAATAGCTTCAAATGCATGTGAAAGCTGGACAATGAGTAAGGAGAACTGAAAAAGAGTTGATACTTTTGAGTTGTGATGTTGGCATAGAATACTGAAAATGCCATGGACTGCCAGAAGAACAAACAAATCTGTCCTGGAGGAAGTGCAACTGGAATGCTCCTTAGAGGCTAGAATGGCCAGACTTGGTTTCACCTGCTTTGGTCATGTTGTCAGAAGGGACCACACCCTAGAGAAGGATATCATGCTTGCTAAAGTTGAGGGTTAGCAAAAAAGGGGAAGACTCTGAATGAGATGGATTGACACAGTGGCTGCAAGGATGGGCTCAGGTATAGCAAGGATTGTGAGGATGGCACATGACTGGGGAGTGTTTCATTCTGTTGTACATAGGGTTATTATGAGTTGGAGCTGACTCGATGACACTTAACAACAATAGGACACTGAAACTTGGGGTATGTGGTGAGAAAGAAGGTGGTTGGTTGGTGGTTCAAATATCTTGGGAAGGGGAGATTTTTGCATTAGCTTAGGCATCATCACTCAATGCCAGAGAGAAGACACCAAGCATTCCTCTTAGAGCTGGCCCTCAGCACCCCCGGATAGGGACCTTTTGTTTCCTGCCTTGGAAACCCAGCCTTGGTGGGTGGCTTTCTGCAGAAGCAATCTCCCTGAAGAATTCATTGGTAATACTTCACTGAACACAGAAACTTGGAAGTGAGCACAGAAACAAGGATTTCCTGCTCCTTAAATTATCAAGGTAGGCAAGGTGCAGCTACTAGGAGGTGAGGGGTCCCCATCTAGAGTCACCATTGACCCATGAATGTTTCAGGAGCATGGATGGCATAGTGGCAGAGAGACCATTAGGCAGATGGGGGCAAGGTGGCCAATGTAAGCTCAATGAGCCATTTGATGGTCAGACCATGAGGATCCTGGGAATGGCAGGTTTGGTTGGGTCTCCTAGGTCCAGGGCTCAGTAAGCTGAGAGCAGCAGAGTCTCTGTGGGCCCAGGTGTAGCAGGGCCCTGCTGAGGTGATTTCCCCATAACTCTGCCAAAGGAACAAACAATTTAGTCTTAGAAAAGATACAACCAGAACGTTCCTTAAAAGTGAGGGTTGTTTTTGTTGTTATGTGCCATCGAGTTGGACCCAACTCATAGCGACCCCTCCTTGGGTTGCCAAGGCAGTATCACTATGGAAGTAGATTACCCAACCTTCCTTCTGAGGGGTGGCTGGTGGGTTTGAACTGCCAGTCTTCTGGTTAGCAGTCATGTGCCTTAGGCACTATGCTACCAGAGCTCCTAAAAGTGAGGGTAGTGAGACTTCAACTTCCTTACTTTGGATACATCACCTGAAAAGACCAATCCTTGGAGAAGGCCATAATGTATGATAAAGTTGAGGGTCAGCAAGGGCAAGGGAAACCCTCAATGACAAAGATGGACACAATGGTCACAACGATGGACTCAGACATACTTAGGATCCTGAAGATGGTGCTGGGCTTGGCCAGGCTTTGTTCTCTTATAAGGTCACCATGAGTGAGAGCCAAGTCGATGGCAACTAATAGCTATCTCTTGAGGCTCATGGGTGCTTGACTCTCCCTAGGGTGGGACTCTACTTGGACAGTTGGTCCAAAGCTGAGGGTGACAGGAATTCAGAGATGTCCTGTATCACAGCCCTTGGGACCTCTCCAGACACCACTTGGTTTGCATGAAGTGGTAACCTAAGGGGGAAGTCAAGTCTTGGGCAGGGCTAGGGGAGGGGAGGAGTGTGATGGAAGACAGATGGGGCCATGGCATAAGCAGCATGAGACTAGCAAATGGGGAAAGGAAATAGGTGGAGTAAGGGTGGAACCTTTTTTATGAGGGGACTCAACTTAGATATATCCCATGTATCAGTTCTTGGCTTCACTATTTGCCATTGGAGCAGTCCCTGTTATTCCCCACCTCAGAAGCCCCATCAGAAGCACTTTTCTTGGATTCTTCCAGAGTTTGTTTCTTACCTTGACCTTGACAGTAAGTTCCCTGAGGACCATAATGTGTTCTTTTACTCGACATCTATAGCAGGGTAATACTCAATTCTCCCCTCCCTCTTTCTTGCCTTAGTTTTTGCCTATTCAGGTCCTTTTTCTTTCCTGTATTTGTGTCAATGGAGGAAATGAGAAAAAAGAAGGTGAGGATGTAGAAAGTAAGGACACTGTTGTCCCTGATTGGATTCTGAGCTCCAGGCATAGAAATTCTGACCTCCTAATACAGGGCACAGGCTCAGTCTGAATATGTATCAAAGGAGACACCAAGAGACATCAAGGACGACCAAGGCTCCAAATTGGGAATTGACTGTCAGGAGCTCAGAGAAAAATACCCTGGTGCTTTCCCACCAGGTGGCCCTTAGCTGCCTCATCTGTGGAGGGTTCCCAGCCTTGCCTCACTGAGTGCTTAACAGTCACACCACTAGGGCTCCTACCAACCCATGACACCCTTCCATTCATCCTTGGTAATCAATTGGTCTCTAATGACCCTCATTAGGATTCTTATTAGCTCCCAACAAGAAACTCTGAGCTGGCAGACTCTTCCCTTTAGCAATCTGTGCACCTGCGGCCCCATCAAGTCATGATCTGGTCCTTAATATTATGAACATTAAGCTAATGTCAATTAACCATGAGAAGGGGAGGAGACCTCTCCCTCCTTCTCCCCTCCCTCCTTCTCCTCCCCTCTCTCTCTCCCTCCTCTGCAGAATCCTGCTGTGAATACCCAGCCTCACCCAGCCCTGAGATATAGATAGGCATTGTTGTTGTTGTTATGTGCCGTCGAGTCAGCCCTGACTCATAGCGACCCCTCCTTGGGTTTCCGAGGCAGTATCACTACGGAAGTAGGATTGCCCAACCTTCCTTCCAAGGAGTGGCTGGTGGGTTTGAACCGCCAGCCTTCTGGTTAGCAGTCAAGTGCCTTAGCCACTATGCTACCAGAGCTCCTACATAGATAGGCATAGGAACTTCAAAAGAGTCCTGCTTACTTCATAGCTGAGTGATTAAGATGTAGAATGAGCCGGGCTCACATGGGCTGTGCATTTCTGCTTAGTGGCCTTAGCATCCATGAGACCGAGTGTTATTTACAAGAGAAGGGGGTATTGGTGGTTCCATGTGGGAGAGTCAGTTGCAATTCCCAGCCAAAGCACCTTATGTGTCATCGCCATATCTGTCAGTGGAGGCTCCCATGTTGCTATGATGCTGAACACATTTTAGCAGAGCTTCCAGACTAAAATGGGTTAGGATGAAAGGTCTGGTAATTTACTTGGAAAATCAGCCAGTGGAAACCCTATAGGTCACAATGATTCAATCCACTGCTGATCATGAGGACTGGGCAGCATTTTGTTCCATGGTGCATGGGGTTGCCATGTGTTTGAGGCCAACTTGCCAGCAGCTTACAGCAACAAGCGTTCAGTAATATTTGGCTGCATTGGAAAAACTTAGACTATGTTGCCATCTGGAAATTGCCTGTTCTTTAGTGATTTCTACCACATTCATCATCACCACCATCATCACCACCATCAGCACCATATTTTCCATAGATGCTACCCCTGGGTTCAGTGCTGGGCAAACAGCAGCCACACTGCTGGAACTCCAGGTGGGTTGCAGTGATGGAGACCTGTGGCAGGGAAGGGATATGACTGTCTAGCATTGATGGCCCTGGCTTTCAAGGCAGAGTGTCGTGCTCCAATGTGTCTGTGAGGGCTGCCACTGCTGTCCGGTTGCCTCTCCTCCCCTCTTTACTGCTATCATCGAGGCAGCTGATTAGTTCCTTCTGCTCTGTTGCATCCAGCACTCTCTTCTGCAGACACGTTCAGAGGACAGATTGCGCTGATGAGCACATTTCAGAATCTGGTCTGTTTACTTCCTATTTTGTGCTGGCGGGTGGTCTTCCACCATGAGGCAAGGGAGACAGCTCCTTCCTCCCTCCAGCTGATCATTCCAGAAGAGAGCACAAGGGAAACAAGACGTTCCTTTCTTGGCATAACTCTGCAGAGTCTTCTGGGTCAGCCCTGATTCCAGGATGGAGAGCCCAACACAGGTGCCTGCAACCCTCCATGGCAGAGAGACAAAGCAATGGGGGCCCACCCTTGCTGGGTTAGGATGAGACCACGTGGACTGCCCACCCTGATCCCAACTTTGGGCACAAATGCAACCTGAGGAATCCCTTGGAGCTGTTAACAATCCCAGATGTTAACAAAGCTCATGATAGTTTTCCCACAAATTACTAAAGCAGTTTTGTCTCACCATGAGGTCCATTCAACCAACACATACCCTATGTGTCCCCAGCCTCTCCTGTGTTGGGAAGTTTCACCAAACCACTTCAGTCTACAGGCAGCATGTTTCCAGCATAGTGGCTTATGACCCCAGATCCCTGGTCTGTATGGGGAACAAGCAAATTTTTCTCCTTTTCTATAGGAGCTCTGGTGGCCTACTGCCTAAGGCATTTGACTGCTAACTAGAAAGCTGGTTCAAACCCACCAGCCACTCCTCGGAAGGCAAACTGGGCAATCTACTTCCATAGAGACACCACCTCAGTAAACCAAGGGGTCGCAATGAGTTGGATCTGACTCAACGGCAGTGAGTTGGTTTGGTTTTTTGTATATCCTTGCCAGCATAATTGTCTCTACACTGAAGAGGCCAGAGGTCAGTTTATTTTCCAATTAAAGTAGAATGGAGTACTCTGTAATGTTCCATTGGTATGAAGTTCCAGAGCTGGCCAAACTAATCTACAGCAGAAAAATATCAGGAGAGTGGTTGACTTGGGGAGTGAAAGCAAGGGAATTGACTGGAAAGGGTATTAGAGCACTTTCTGGGGTGATGGAAAAGTTCTATATCTTGATAGGGATTCTGATTACAATAGGTATCTGTATTTGTCAAAACTTATCAAGGATACACTTAACATTTGTGCATTTCATTGTATGTAAAGTGTACCTCAAAATTAAAAAATATATATGTAACAAATATTGAATTCTAACCATATCTTTGCTGATTTAGGGAGAAGTATACTGAAGTCTGCAATTTACTTTGAAATCTATTAAAAATATGATAGGTTATGGATGGATGTTGCTGTTGGTTGTCATTGAGTTGATTCCAACTCATGGCAACTCCATTTGTGTCAAAGTTGAAGTATAGTTTATAGGGTTTTCAATGGCTGCTTTTACAGAAGTACCAGGACCATCTTCTGAGGTAATTCTGGGTGGATTTGAACCACCAGCCTTTTGGTGAATAGCCAAGGGACTCCAAGGGGTTCTCAATAGTTGGAATAGGTGAGTAGATACATGATAATACAAGTATAGTAAAATGTTAGTGGGACAATCTAGTTGGTAGGTATTAGTGTGTTCACAGGAGCTCTGGTAGCTTAGTGCCTAAAGCACTTGACTGCTAACCAGAAGGCTGGTGGTTCAAACCCACAAGCACTCCTCAGAAGATGGGGCAATCTACTTCCGTAGTGGTACTTCCTCGGAAACCCAAGGAGGGGTCGTTATGAGTTAGGTCTGACTCGATGGCACATAACAACAATAAGCACAGTGTGTTCACTGTAAAATTCTGTCAATTTTGAGTTATGGTATGACTTTTCGCATAATAAAATCCTCATCTTTGTATAGTAATGCTGCCACTAATTTTTAATTCATAATCATCCCAACTTCACTGGATTTGAAAGACTCAGATACTACAATTTTATTTGAAAGCATGAAGTACCAACAGTGGACTCTGAAGACAAAACTGCTTCTTGATCTCATTAAGGTAAAAGTGTATCTGTAGCCAAATTAAACCCCATTTGGCTCATTCAGTGCAGTCTCAGCATCAGAGAAATTACGGAGATGATGGTGAGCCCACATGACAAACTGCAGGAGAATAGGATGTTCCAAATGACATTAAGTGAGATCAATGAATCAAGATACTGAAAAAAAAAAAAAAAAGTCCTTTATGAAGTTGAGAAATTAACGTTTATCCCAACCGCAGAGACACTGACTTTCTGAAGAAGCTGGAGTCCTATTGGGGCACTGAGAGCCTGTCAACATCCAACCAGCTTGACTCATTCGAGGCCCCTGCCATGTACCTGTAGCCGCTGCCTGACCTACCAGCACCCTTTACTTGGTGACCCTAGTAGCCAACTGGTCATGGAGATTTCACTCTTGACTCAAGTCTAGGAGGAAGTTTGTTATTTGAGGGGAAGTTGAATTGTACAATATGAATTGGGTTCAATATGAATCCTGAAAGTAACCTGAATAAATCCTGTGGCCTCTTCTAACACAGTCTTTGGAGACAGTTGCATTCAAAGAGATATAGACATCAGTCAAAAGACAATTTTAAAGGAATTCCAAATTCCTGGAGAGAACTGAAGAAGTCTCATCCATAACCCACAGCAACCCTTGAGAGCCCTTCTTCTCTGTTTAGTTCTTTCAACATGTGACTCTCCAGAACGTTATATGCTAATCTCCCAAACTCTCTCACCAGCCCTAGGCCTTTCGACTCTTCTCCTCTTCTCATTCTCTCTGTTTGAGCCTTCCTTTCTAGTTTTTTTTTTTTTTTATGCAGATGTTCTTAGCCTTTCTGTCTGGATCCTCATATCTTTTCCCCTGCTTCTACACCCAGCCATTGTCCTAATGGCATCAGAAAGATTGGAGGCTCTGGCTGGGAAATTCTCCATTAGAGTTTATGTGTGTGTATGAGGAGGTGGGGTACACATAAAGGCCAGTCTAGTTGAGGGGAAGGTTGAGGGGTGAGAGTGGTGGTAAATTGGTATGCTGATAAATTTTATTTCACTGTATGTGTAGATCGCACTTTCCAATGCTTTGCACATGGTTTCTTCCCCCAACCCTTTCATCTCCTGCCCCTTGTTGTAAGGTGAATTTCTCTCTTAAAGTGAATTGGTCATTCAGTACCTAGAGATCTTTTTGTCTAGGGATTTCCCTGGCACTATATCATTATAAGGCTGAAGTCAAGCCAGAATGACTGCAAACAGTTAAGGTCCTCTTCTCTTTTTCCTGAGAAACCTAAATCAAGAACATGGATGTGACTTTAGGAGTGAAGTATCTTTCTCCATCAACTGTGAGCTGATCAGAGAGAGAGAGGAAGTAGATTTGCAAGAAAAAAAAAAAAAAGACACAGAGAGAGAGAAAAGGAAGGAAGGGAGGGAGGTTGGAAGGAAGGTTGATTTGGTTGCCAAATGGCAAGAAGATGAACGACCACTGGTTGGAGAACCTGACCTTCTTTAGATCAGGCCTGAAGTCCCCCCAGTGGACCCTTCCTCCCAGCCTCAGCGGTTAGTGCCTCATGGCTGATGGGGCTGGGAAGGGGTAGATGGTATGCAATGGGCGAGGCTGCAGTGTGGTTTGCACTGTGAGTCAAGCTGTGGGCGGCCTTGATCTGAGCAGCAGGTTTTTTAATCTTGTCGAGAAGACACAAAGCACTTGGCAGCCAGGAAAAGACAAGGAATTGAATTGAGATCGTCAGGGCCCTGTGTTCATTATACTGCGCTTCTTGCTCCTTTGTGCCAGCCGCCCTCACCCACGTGTGACTCAGAGTGATTAGCCTTTTCTCTAAGCAAATATGGTGTGTGGCTAGTGTCTGCAGTGAGGCAGAGCTGGGTGCAGAGAGGCCAAAATGCTAGGGGTGGCCATGGTCCTCTGCCCACTGACCATCCCTAAATGGAGGTAGCCTGAGTCTGTGTGGGGCCAGAGCCCTCAAACCATTTCCAGGTGGGTTGGTGCTCCCCTATGCTATGCTTTGCACCAAGAAACCATCAAATCGAGACAACAGACATTGGTTGAGTGGCAGAGCCAAAATGGACCACAGCTGCAAATAGGAATGGCTGAGTCCCTGGTCGGTGCAAAATGGTTACAAGCTTGGCTAGTCACTGAAAGGTTGGGAGCTCGAGTCTACCCAGAGGGGCCTTGGGAGAAAGGCTGACAATATACTTCAAAAAAAATCAACCTTGGAAACCCTGCACAGTACAGTTCCCCCCGACACTCATGATGTTACCATGAGTGGAAATCGTCTTGACAGAGAAATTCTGGACACTCTTTTGTATTACACAGATGAGAAAAGAAAGATTATATCTGGGCAGGGCAGAGCTGGAGGACAGAGAGAATGCATCTCTTTTTTTGTAGGAAATAGAAGAGTTTTGAGAGAAAGGGTTCTCAGACTGATGGAAGTAGCAAAGGTAAATTAGGAAAGAGAAACAGGAAATGGAAGCAAAATTGCAATTTATATGGTAATCCACACTGAGCTGATGTGGGCTCACAGCTGGACCAGACCACTGACCTGGTGTGCAGCGGGTACCCTGACAGCTCCCACCTGGCAGGTGACCCTTTGCCCTCAAAGCAGTGAATTACAATCCAGAGGGCCCAAGCCAGTGTCATGGACTGAATTGTGTCCCCAGAGGAATGTAATGAAGTCCTAAACCCTGTACCTGTGCATATGGCCCTGTTGGACAGAGGGGTTTTCTTTTGGTGTGTTCATGAGTTCACACTAGAGAAGGGTGGGTCCTAATCATAATCTGAATCCCTTCTGGGTGGTGTCGCATCAAAAGACACCTGGAGGAGGCTACCATGTGACTATGGAGATGGATGAAGCCATGAGCGCAGGAAGCCAGGGAGTCCTGGCAGTCAGAAGCCAGGAGAGAGGCACGGGACAGTCCCTTTCAGAGCCTCAGAAGGCCTGAACACCGCCAGTCCTCTGATTTGAATTTCTGGCCTCCACGATCATGAGATGACACATTTCTTTTCTTTAAAACACCCACTTTGTGGTATTTTCTTATGGCAGCCCTAGGAGACTAAGCCAGGCAGTTGATAGGGACACTCAGGAGAGGGCCTGGCAAGGGACACTGATGGGTTGTCTGGTCTATTAGCCAAAGTCTATCCAGCCTTACCTCCTCTCTCAGCAGGTGTTTCCTGGGGGGGTCACAGCCACTACCAAGGCCCTGCCCTGCTCTGGCCTCTCTTCTGTCTGGTCCTTTGCATCAAGGAGGCCTGGGTGACAAGCAGCTCAACACACCATGTCCCTGGGATTGGAGTATCACTTCTAATGGCTGCAGGTTCACCAGCACCTCCTGGGGCCCGTCTCATCACCTGAGCAGCTCCTTCGAGTCAACAGAGGGAGCACTAGAGTGCGTTTCTTTCTTTTTCGTTGTTCCCATTTCAGAGCCCTTTATTTGATCCAAGTCTGTGGGTGGGGCAAAAGATTAACGAGCTCGGCTGCTGACTGGTTGGTTTGAGGTCACCCAGAAATGCCCTCGGAAGGAAGGTCTGGCAACTGACTTCCAAAAAATCAGCCATTAAAAGCCCTGTGGAGCACAGTTTTACTGTGACACACATGGGGTCACCATGAGGTGGAATCAACTTAATAACAATGGGACGTGGTTTATTTCAGCATCTTGTTTTCCATAATCCACACCAGAGAACCCCGATTCCTTTTCAGGGTTTGGACCATCTTGTCCCTCTTACCTTTGGAGGTCTGGCTCAAGTGTGTTTTCCACAGGGGCTGCAGCCTCTCTTGATCCCTCCTCCACTGGGATCCCAGCTTCCCCAAAAGTAGGAGACACACCACCACCCGCTTTGTGACCAGCTCCCTCAGGCCGCCCTTTGGCATCTGCCCTGTCTGCCCTCCTCGCTCCATGGAACAGCTCCTTCCCATACACCTCCAGAGAGGGGTTGCCCTGGGAGACAGAAGGGGAGCCAGCAGCCACCAGACAATGATCCTTCTCCGAGCTTGGCAGAGGTTGGCTCTTCAATATTTATAAGCAACAGCTCTAATGGAGGCAGAGGAGGCAACATTAGCAGCAATTTTCCTCTGTGCCTCTTGATTTTTTTTTTCTTTCCTTACTGGAAGTGAGGAGGCACAAGAGAAAAAGCAAAAGGCAAAAACAGTTGATGCATCTTAGCTGCAAGCAAGTGGGAAGATGGGGAGGGGTGAAGGGGAAGGGAGTTGTGAGAGGGGAGAGGAACTCAGAGGGAACACCTCCTGGGTGCTCTGCTGAGGGCTTTGCTGACATCCCTCCTGCCACCTCCACCACCAGTACCTTGATGTCAGCCTACCTGCCAGTGCCTCCAGGGTCCAGCAGGGGGCAGGTGACACAGCATAGTGGGATAAGTGGTGGAGAGAAGACTCCAAATGGGACAGTGGGGGCAACAGAAGAGAACAGGAAGTTCTAGTACCAGGTGAGTCTCAAGTGTTGACTTTGAGTAAGACCTTGATTTCTCCTGGGAGTCAAGGCTAGAGCACAAGGTGGGCCAGGAGAGTTCTCTCAGCTTCGGAGGACTGTAGCTTTATTTAATGGAACTCAATCAACTTCCCGTCTTCCAAAGCAACCTCTCTACCCTCCAAGGGGTGACTCAACTCTCCCCTTCTTGGAAAGGCCTTTTCTGTCTGCCTTTGTATTGTAGTAATCGCTCCTTTACTGTTCATTTCGTAACTCATCATGAACTTCCTGTCTTGGAACTGTGCTGCCCAATCATAAAGTCGTCTGCTGACTTTCACCTTTGCCTCTGAAGGGTAAAAGCCAGGCCTTCTATGGCCTTGCATTTCCCCCTGATGTTTAGAACAGAGACGACCTGGTACTGTGAGAGCAGTACACATCCTGCACCCTCCACCTCTAGCCTGGGACATGTCGACTCCGCTGAGGCTCCTTGGGGAGGTGGTAGCACATACCTGGCCTGGGCTGGGAGCCTGAGACTCAGCCAATGTTTGCTGAGTAACTGAGGTGGAGGATTGCAATTTTTTTTTTAAAAAAAAAAACCATCTCGGAGGCGGGGCAAGATGGCGGACTAGGCAGAAGGATTGCACATACCCTCTTCAACAAAGAAAAGGGAAACCAATTAA
>NW_006921984.1:1171457-1178492 GCF_000298275.1 Orycteropus afer afer | reverse complement strand
AAATAAATAAATAAATAAATAAATAAATAAATAAATAACCAAAAAAACCATCTCTTTCCCTCCCACCCCTGGTAACCATCAAAGAATATTTTTTTGTGTGGAACCTTTTTCTTGACTTTTTACAAGAGTGATCTCATACAGTATTTGTCCTTTTGTGATTGACTAATTTCACTCAGCTTAATGTCTTCTAAGTTCATCCATGATATGAAATGCTTCACAGATTCATCATTGTCCTTTAATATATAGTATTCCGTTGTGTGTATGCACCACAGTTTGCTCATTCATTCTTCCATTGATGGGCATTTAGGTTGTTTCCATCTCTTTGCTAGTGTGAATAGTACTGTGATGAAGATAGGTGTGCATATGTCTGTTCACATCATGGCTCTTGGTTCTCTAGGATATATACCTAGAAGTGAGATTGCTGGGTCATATGTTGTGTCTATTTCTAGCTTTTTAGGGAAGTGCCATACCATTTTTCTACTATTTTACAGTCCCACCAGCAGTGTACGAGAGTCCCAATCTCTCCACATCCTTGCCAGCATTTGTTATTTTTTTTTTTTTTTTCAACTTTGCTATTAGTGCTGGGGTAAGATGATATTTCATTGTTGTTTTGATTTGCATTTTTCTAAGGGAGCTCTGGTAGCATAGTGCCTAAGGCACTTGACTGCTAACCAGAAGGCTGGTGGTTCAAACCCACCAGCCACTCCTCAGAAGGAAGGTTGGGCAATCTACTTCAGTAGTGATGCTGCCTAGGAAACCCAAAGAGTTGTTGCTGTGAGTCGGGTCCAACTTGACAGCACATAATAACAACAACAATGGCTAATGATCAGAAGTATTTCTTCATGTGTTTATTGGCTGCCTGAATATCTTTGGTGACATGTCTGTTCATGTCCTCTGCCCATTTTTTAATTGGATTATTTGTCTTTTTGTTGTTCAGATGTTGAAGATGTCTATAGGTTTTAGAGATTAGTCCCTTGTCTGATATGTCATAGCCAAATTTTTTTCACACTCTAGATTTTTTTCACTCTTTTGGTGAAAGCTTTTGATGCAAATAAGTGTCTAATTTTTAGGGTGTCCCAGTCATCTGTTTTGTCTTCCAGTCTTTGTGTGTTGTTGGTTATGTTTGATAGTGTATTTATGCCATATTTTAGGTCCTTAAGATTGTACTTATATTTTCCTTGATGATCTTTATTGTTTTAGGTTTTACATTCAGGTCTTTGATCCACTTGAGTTTGTTTTTGTATATGGTGTGAAACATGGGTCCTGTTTCATTTTGCTGCAAATGGATATCCAATTTTACCAGCACCATTTATTAAAAAGACTACTTCTTTCCCGTTTAAAGAGTTTCAGCCATTGTCAACGTTTCATCATCCATAGGTGGATGGATTTACTTCTGGGTTCCCAATTCTGGTCCATTGGTCTATGTGTCTGTCATTGTACCAGTACCAGGACTGTGTTGTTTTTAAAAGGTCTTTGGCATATTGTGCTGCTCTCCCTTTTATTGTATATTGATCGTTTCCTTTCACTCAAGTGGATGTGTATCTAGAGGTGCACCAGAGTAAAACACAACAAAGATAAATACTGTTACACACACAATTCTGCAATAATAGTAACAAAAACAACATCTACAAGCAGATACATAGGTAGATATACAAGCTGAACAAACATGGGAAGGTGAATGGGACTGCACTCATAAATATATATAGGTTAGGCAGAGGATAGTTCTACATATGTAGTTGTATGTGCTGCATATATATCAAGGATATAGTAAATCATTCAGGGGACAAAGTTCTGAAGACTTCTTAGCCATAACCAAAGCCATTGGGGAAATGTATCACTGGGCTTGGGCACAGAGGACCACAGTCTCAGGGGATATCTAAGTTAACTTGCATAACGTAGACCATAAGGACAATGTTCTCTGTCTTATTTCGGTGAGTAGTGACTGGGGTCTTAAAAGCTTGTGAGTGGCCATCTAAGATACAACTACTGGTGTCTCCCTGTGAGCAAAGAAGGATGAAGAAAAAGACAAAGAAACAATTAGTTCAAAGGCTTAATGGACTCCATGTCCAATAGCCTCCACTATTCTGAGACCAGAAGAATTAGATGGTGCCCAGGTACCACTACCGACTGTTCAGATCAGGATCACGATAGAAAGTCATGGACAGAGAGGTAGAGAAAAACATAGGACAAAATTAAAAAAAAAAAAAAAAAAAAAAAACAGACTTACTGGTCTGGTAGAGACTAAAGGAATTCTGAAACTGTAGCTCTTAGACATCCTTTTAACCTGAAACCGAACCCACCCTCAGGAATCAACTTTCAGCCAAACAATAGACAGACCTATAAAGTGAATAAAAACACCAGGCAGGAATTCATTCCTCAGTGCAATCAACTATACGAGACCAAAAGGGCAGCATTTGCCCAAAAACAACCTCAGAAGGCAGGAAGGAAGGACAAACGGAACGGGCAACCCAGGCAGGAAGTGGGAAGAGTGCTGTTGCATTGAGAGAATTGCAACCAATATCATGAAATAAAATGTGTGTAAATTGTTGAATGGAAAACTAATTTCCTCTGAAAACTTTCACCCAATTACAATAAAAAGAAGACGAAAAAATAAATTTTAGGCGTAGGGATAAGCTATCCACCTGGGATATATTTCTGTTGGTTCTTAGCATTAACTAAGCTAACTAACATAAACTTAGCCAGGAGCCCTGATGGCACAGTGGTTAAGCATACAGCTGCTAACCAAAAGGTAGGTGGTTTGAATCCACCAGTGGTTCTATTAAAGAATGATGTGGCAGTCTGCGTCTGCAAAGATTACAAAAAAGCCAAACCAAACCCACCACTATTGAATCAATTCTGACTCGTAGCAAGCTCCGTTGGGTTTCCAAGGTGGTAAATCTTTACAGAAGTAGATTGCCTTATCTCTCTCCTGCAGAATGGCTGGTAGATTTGAACCACCAACCATCTGGTTAGCAGTCAAATACCTTAAGCACTGCACCACCAGAGCTCCTTTCTGTAAATGATTATAGCCTTGGAAATTCTATGGACAGTTCTACTCTGACATGTGGGATCACTGTGTGTGGGAATCAACTTTATAGCAATGGATTTTTAAAAATTTAAACAGAAAAGGAAATTACTGAAGGGATATTGAGCAGCCCACAGAATTGCTATGAGGGCTGGAGAACCAAACTCAGAAGCCTAAGCCATAGTCAAATATCAACTCTCAGGATCAGAGCAGTCAGAAGACCGGATGCCCCGCTTGCTCCAGCAGCGCTGCATCGCCCAATCCTGGCCTCTGCTCTGTCCCTATGGTTGAAACATGAGCTAATTCTCCCAGCTCTGTTTCTTTGTACCACCCACCAGCTTCTGATTTGTGACGCATCTAATGGGCTAAACTGGGTCATCACATGTCGATGCCATGCTGGTTGTGTTCAATACCCTCTCCATCCCACCCATGCTTCACCTTTTTGTAATCTTCTTATGCCCCAAGCGCTGATCCCCATGGACCCTGGCTCCCTGGCCCTCTGGTTTCCATTTTGTTAGGCCAATAGGAGTCACCAGTAAGAGAGTGGAGGGTGAGAGGAGAGAGAAGCCAGGGCATGTCTACTCCTGCTCACATCCCTCTCACCTCAGTCAGTTCTGGCAGCAGCTCTTCCCTTCAAGACCACGTCTCCCTGGGATGGTCTGTTTCCAGGGTTCCAGCTCTCCTAACCTCCTATAGCACTATTTCCTCATCTTGCTCCTTCAGGTCATGGATATAACTGCCTCCTTTTTGTCTCAGAGCCCTTGGGGTTTGCAAAATATTACTGTGCTCAACTAATAGCATAAAGATTGGACATTTGAGGACACCCAGAGGAACTTGGAAGAAAGGCTTACCAATCTTTTTTCCCAGAAGTCAGCCATTGAAAACCCTATGGGGAGATACAGCAGGGTCTCTACCTATCTGGAGTAAAGAGAAAGAAGGAAACAAAAGGCTCAGAGAAGAAACTACTCTGCAGGACTAATATTCTACACAACCTCATCTGCTAGTACAACTGGAAGAAGTTGATGGTGCCTGGCATCCACTCCTGACCAGTCTGATCAGGGATATAAGATGAATCCTGAGAGAATGAGAAAAAAAAAAAAAAAAAAATGTGGGACAGAACTCAAATTATTGAAAAGTCCAGACTTAATGGACTAGCTGAGACAAGAGGACTCCTCAAGATTATTGCCCTGAGATACCTTTTAAACTTTGAACCTCATAGCTATTCCCTTGTAGCGAAATGCAGAGTGGCTCATAAAATAAAGATATCACCATGAGCACTGTGTTCCTTTAAAAAACCATCTATATGAGACCAAATGCCCAACATTTACTTTAAAGCAAAGATGAGAAAGGAAGGGGGCAGTGAAACTAGATTACTGGAAACAAAGCAACCAGAAGACAAAGGCTGTATTTATTTTTAAGGTTTTTATTGTAATTTTATGGTAAATTTGTTTCCCATTCAATGTTGGTGTTGTTAGGTGCCCTTGAGTCAGTTTCAACTCGTAGCGATCCCATGCACATCAGAAGGAAGCACTTGCAATGTCCTGTGTCATCCTCAGAATCGTTGCTATACTTGACCCCATTATTGCAGCCTCCATGTCAATTCATCTCATTGAAGGCCTTCTCCTTTTTGTTGACCCTCAACTTTACCAAGTATGATATCCTTCTCCAGGGACGGTCCCTCCTGATAACATGACCAAAGTATGAGAGACAAATCTGGCTATTTCTTGCTTCTGAGGAGCAGTTGTACTCCCAAAATATATTTGTTTCTTCTTCTGGGAATCCACCCTATTTTCAATACTATTCACTAATGCTGCAGTTCGAATCTGTAAATTCTTCTGCAGTCTTCATTTATTCATTGTTCAATATTCATACATGTTTTGATTCAAGATGTTGATTGGGATGCCCACAATGAAACTACTCCCTTTCCACTTCCTCCCTGTGGTTGACAGTTCCATTCATCCTTCTTTCCTATCTCTTCCTGCCTTCTGAACATTATCCCTGGGAAAACGCTTTGATCTGATAAGATTGGTTATTCTAGGGAGTACATAGCTCCTTGGCATTATTATTCACCTTATATGATCATCTGTTGGTTGGCTGAAAGTTGAGCCAGGAGGGTGGCTTAAAGGGTTAAAAGATGTCAAAGAGTCTTGGGAGTGCCACCAGTCTCTATCAGACTAGTCACCCTGGTCTTTTTTCTTTTTCATTTTATTTAGACTTTTTTTCCACATTTTTCTCCCACACTCCATCCAGGACTCCCTATTATGGTCCTTTTCAGAGTGGTCAGCAGTGGTAGCTGGGCACCATCTAGAAATACTGTATTTTTATACAAATAGCAGGTGCATTTTACATTTCTTGCCAACAGCCACCTCTCTTCCTATTTTCCTAAGCATGGTATGCTAATTTTTTTACAGCAATATGTTTTTTAAAAAAATAGCATAGTGTACTTACAAAAATACCTTGGGGGAGAGGGTGCAGTTGGCAAAAACATAGAACACACACATTATTTTCATAAAAATACTAATGAGAATGTTGACAGACTGTGAAAAATGTAGCCAATGTCACTGAACAATTTGTGTAGAAAGTTGTTAAATGGGAACCTAATTTGCTATGTAAACTTTCACCAAAAACACAATAAGATATTATTTTAAAAGAAAGAAAGAAAATCCTACGTTGCACAGCTCCTCTCTGATGCACATGGGGCTGCCGTGAGTTAGAGCGGACTCAGCAACAACTGGTGACAGTGCGGGGGGTTCGTCTCTGGATGCTTCAGTGTCCTTCACTGGTTCTATTAACCTTGTCCACATCTCTACAGATAGCCCCTTCATTCACCTAAATGCATCTTCTGTTTCCCCTGGGCAGGAGCTCTGGTAGCATAGTGCCTAAGGCATTTGACTGCTAACCAGAAGGCTGGTGGTTCAAACCCACCAGCCACTCCTCAGAAGGAAGGTTGGGCAGTCTACTTCCTTAGTGATGCTGCCTTGGAAACCCAAGGAGGGGTCGCCATGAGTCAGGTCCAACTCAACAGCAGTGTGTTTGGTTTGTTTGGTTTCCCCTGGGACCTTGATTGATTGGATCTAGGCATAAAGGAAGCTGGGGAAGCTTCCAACCAGGCTCATGAGGTGAGACAGGAGCAATGATATACACCATCATCACTTGTGTCCAACTTTGTGTTATTTCAATAAGGCAAGGGAAGAAAAAAAAATGATGAGTAAAACTGTCTTTGCTCACGGATGTCATGATTGTGTGCAGGCAATCCAAAGGAATCTACAAACTATTACAACTAATAACCAAATTTAGCAAGGTTACCAGGGGCAGCATCACCAGCTACAAGGCCACTATACAAGAAAATCAATTGATTTCTATATACTAGCAACAACAAATCAGAGAAATAAATTTTAAAATGCTATTTTGATGGCATTAAAAATATCAAACAACTATGAATAAATTCAATAAAAGATGTGCAAACTGAAAACTAAAACCATGATGACAGAAATCGAAGAAGACAAGATTATGACACTTCCCAAAGGGCTGTGATTAAGACAGTGTGATGCTCATGCAAAGAGAGACAAACAAACTAATCAATGAAACAGAACAGGGAATCCAGAAATAGAGGCACACATCACAGTCACAAGATTTACAATAAAGGCACCACTGCAATTCAGTGGGGAAGAGAGGGTTTTTCAATAAATGATTCTGTAGCAACTGAACATGCATATGGGAAAAATGAGCATTGTCCTCTACCTCACACCATATACACAAATTATTTTTAGGTGGGTCATAGACACAAACCTGAAGGATAAAACAACAAAGTTCCTAGAAGAAGGTATAAAAGAATATCTTCATGACCTTAGGGGTATGCAAAGTTTTCTTAAGCAGTACCCCAAAATACTAAATATTAAAGAAAAGATTGATAGATTGGAATACATTAAAATTAACAGCTTTATGTTCATCAAAAGGCATCATTTAGAAAGTGAGTAGGCAAGAAGTAGAAGAAGAAGAGGAAGAGGAAG
>NW_006921984.1:1130959-1169727 GCF_000298275.1 Orycteropus afer afer | reverse complement strand
ATTTGTTGTTGTTATTGTTAGGTCCTGTTGAGTTAGTTCTGACTCACAGTGACCCTGTGTACAACAGAACGAAACACTACTCAGTCATGCACCACACTCACCATCATTGCTCTGTTAGAGTCCGTTTTTGTAGCCACTGTGTCAAGCCATCTTGTTGAGGGTTTTCCTCTTCCTCACTGACCCTTTAGTTTACCAAGCGTGGTGTCCTTTTCTAGGGACTGGTCCAAACATGTCCACAGTACATAAGATGAAGTCTCACATCCTTGCTTCTAAGGAGCTTCTGATTGTACTTCTTCTAGGACAGATTTGTTCCTTCTTCTGGCACTCCAAGGTATATTCAATGTTCTTCTCCAACACCATAATTCAAAGGCACTGATTCTTCTTTATTCACTGTCCAGCATTCACATGCACATGAGGCAATTGAAAATATCCTGGCCTGCATCAGGTACACCTCAGTCCTCAAAGTGACATCTTTGCTTTTGAACACTTTAAATAAGTCCTTTGCGACAGGTTGGTCCACTGCAATATGTCATTTGATTTCTTGACTGCTGTTTCCATGGGTATTGATTGTGGATCCAAGTAAAGTGAAATCCTTGACAATTTCAACATTTTCTGCATTTGTCATGATGTTGCTTATTGTTCCGGTTGTAAGGTTTTTGTTTTCTGTATGTTGAAGCACAACTCAAAATGATAACTGTAGTCTTTGATCTTCATCAAAAAGTTCTTCAAGTCTTCTTCACTTTCAGCAAGCAAGGTTGTGTCATCTGCATATCACAGGTTGTTAATGAGTCTTCCTCCAATCCTGATGCTGCATTGTTCTTCATATAGTCCAGCTTCTGGAGTATTTTCTCCACATACAAATTGAATAAATATGCTGAAAAGATACAACCCTAGTGCATACATTTCCTGATTTTAAACCATGCAGATCCCTTTGTTCTCTTGCAATGGCTATCTCTTGTTCTATGTACAGTTGACACATGAGCACAATTAAGTGTTCTGGAATTCCCATTCTTTGCCATGTTACCCATAACTTACTTTGCTCTGCACTGTTGAATGCCTCTGCATAGTCAACAAAACACAGGGAAACATCTGTCTGATATTCTCTGCTTTCAGCCCAGATCCGTCTGATGTCACCAATGATATCCCTTGTTCCATGTCCTCTTCTGAATCCAGCTTGAATTTCTGGCCTGTTGATGTACTGCTGCAATCATTTTTGAATAATCTTCAGCAAAACTTTCCTTGCATGTGACATTAATGGTATCGTTCAATAATTTCCACATTCTGTTGGATTACATTTCTTTGGACTGGGCACAAACATGGATCTCTTCCAGTCAGTTGGGCAGGTAGCTGTCTTCCAAATTCCTGAGCATAGACAAGTGAGTACTTCCAGCACTGTACCTATTTTTTGAATTATTTCAGTTGATATTCTACAAATTCTTGGAGGCTTGATTTTTGCCCATGTCTTCAGTGTAGCTTGAACTTCCTTCAATGCCATAAATTCTCAATCATATGCCATCTCCTGAAATGGCTGAACATCAGCCATTTTGAGGGGGTACAGTGACTGTGTATTCCTTCCATCTTCTTTTGATGCCTCCTGAATCATTCAGTATTTTGCCCATAGAATTATTCAATATTGATAATCAAGGCTTGAATTGTGTCTTCAATTCTTTCAGCTTGAGAAATGCTGAGGAGTATCTTTCCTTTTGATTTTCTAACTCTGGAGTGTTGCATTTCTTTACAATACCTTACCTTAGCACCTAGAGTCACCCTTTGAAGTCTTCTGTTCAGCTCTTTCACTTCATCATATCTTCCTTCCTCTTTAGTTACTCTACATTTAAGAACAAATTTCAGACTGACAGCCGTTTTGATCTTTTTCCTTTCTTTCTTTCTTTTTAATGACCTTTTGTTTTCTTCATGTATCATGCCTTTGATGTTATTCCACCACTTGTCTGGTCTTCGGTCATTAGTTTTCAATACATCAGATCTTGTCTTGAGGTAATCTCTAAATTCAGGTGGTGTATACCCAAGGTCATATTTTGGCTCTTGTAGACTTGATTCATTTTCTTCAGCTTCAACTTAAACTTGCATATGAGCAATTGATGGTCTGTTCTGCAGTCAGCCCCTGGCCTTGTTCTGACTGATGATATTTAACGTGATGTAAATGAGACCTATAAGATTTGTAGGAGCTCTGGTGGCATAGTGCCTAAGGCACTTGACTGCTAACCAGAAGGCTGGCGGTTCAAACCCACCAGCCACTCCTTGGAAGGAAGGTTGAGCAATCTACTTTCATAGTGATACTGCCTCGAAAACCCAAGGAGGTGTCACTATGAGTCGGGGCCGACTTGATGGCGCATAACAACAACAACAATATGTTGTGTATCTTTTTTGTTTGTTTTCATTTCATTTTATCATTTGGTTCCATTGTATTTTTAAAAAAATATATATTGGACTGTGATAAGTTAGAAATTTAAAAGAAAGAGAGAGAGAAAGAGAAAAATTTGTCCTTCCTTACAGGTCGTCAAAGAAGCTATTTTTAGGTCCCACAAAGTGTGGGTCCTAAGAGAACATACAAAGGAGAGAGGAGCTATGCTCAGGGTCTCTCATGAGTCTGGGGTTGCCTGCTGCCTGCACTTTGCAGTTTTCAGAGACATTGAGTAAAAAAGCCTAATTGTGGTTTCCATAGTTACCAGGCACCACTGAAGAGAACATGATCGGGCCTTAAAGGGAAAAGCCAGGCACAGGCAGAAGTCAGGGACCTGGGAGGAAGGGAGGGAAGAAAGATGCTAGAACCCAGAAGGGGTCTAAGCCAGAGAGGGTGGCCACACTGTTCCATGTAGCTGGAACCATACTTGGTGCCTCTATCCTAGAAGAAGAGGCCCTTGTGCCCCAGTGATAGGCATCACCATCACAACTGCCCAGGAAGGACACTGGAGCAGGTTGAACTAGAAGACCTTTAGCATAGGTGGCAGGTTAAATTACCACCCAGAGGTCCTGCTTTCAGCTCCAGGAGACTGATTTTCTTTCCCCACTCTCCAACTCCCAACTCTAGTCCTCCATGTAAAGCAAAGGTGACCTATAAAGGAGGTCCTTCCTGAGATCACTGCCCTCAGTGCTGGAGTTTGAAGCTAGGCCTTCCCCCAGACATGCCTCTCTTTTTCTGTCATCTACTAGGGTCAGTGCTGTGAACCACCCAGCCACCTCATGTACTCATCCATTTGCTCCTTCCCTTGCTTCCTTCCTTCCTCCCCCCCTTCCTCTTTTCCTTCCTTTCTTTCTCTTCTCCTTCCTTCCTTTCTTCTTTCCTTCCCCCTCCCTCTCTCCATCCCTCCCTTCCTCATTCACCAAATATTTCTAGAGTACTTCCTCAATGCCATGCACTGTTCTACGTGTTGAAGATAATGGCAGAGGCCAAACCAGAGTCCTCCCCCTACCACTATTTGTGGAGCTTATGTTCTAATGGGAGAAACAAGTGATAAAAGTTTCCAAGGTGGTAAATCTTTACATAAGTAGATTGCCCAGTCTTCCTTCTGCAGAGTGGCTACTGGGTTTGAACCACCAGCCTTCTGGTTAGCAGTCAAATGCCTTAGGCACTATGCCAGCAGAGCTCTTTCATTGCACCACAGAATTCCTTAAATGCATAAATATAAATCATCAAGTCAGATTCCATTAGAGAAAATACATGGGAATAAACATTACTAATTTCTTAAGGCTGCTGTAATGAAATAAATACCACACCACACACTGGTTGGCTTCTAAGAATGTTCTGGAAGCTAGAAGGCCAAATCAATGTATCTGCTGGGGCATATTCTCTCCCAAGTCTGTAGGAGAATATTTCTTGTTTCTCTCAGGTTCTGGGGGCCCCAGAAGTTCCTTGGCTTGTAGATGCAACTTTACAAGGTTTTCCTTCCTCTGTCTGTCCTTCTGTCTCTCCTCCTCTTTCATAAGACACCACTTAGATTGGATCTGGACCCTCCCTACTCCAGTATAACTTCATGCTAACTTAGCTGATAACATTTTCAAAGACGCTAATCCCAATCAAAGTCATGTTCACATGTACAGAGGTTAGGACTCCAACATATCTTCTGGAGGGATGTAATTCAATCCATAGTCTGCCTTCTGCTCCCTCAAAATTAATGTTCTTCCTAAATCCAAAATGAACCCTTTCCATCTCAGCTTTTCCAAAAGTCTTAACCTATTCCAGTATCAACTCCAAGTCCAAGTAAGTTCCGGTGGACATCCCAGTTGCCTCAGGGTGTTGTGGTGGGCCAAGAGGGGCTGTGGTTATGATGGGAACAGTCATACATAGTTATTACTATTTGAAGAGATTGAAGGATGAAGACACAACCACAGAAGGAGAATACACAGAGAGAGCTACAAAGGGAGGACTCAACAGATGCTGGTTAATTGGATGGCCTAGAGTCAGAAGTCAGTTTTGTGAATTTCTGGAGGTCATATCTGCATAGACCTGTACACTCACTAGGTTCAGGCTTGACCTGGGCTTCCACATGCCACCTCAGGGCAGTTGCCTTCCTTTTTTTCACAAAGCAGCAAACAGGCCTTAGTCTGTGACTACACCCAGAGTCCATCCTGGGATGACAGCCACAAGGCAGCGCTGTTGCTGCTCTTTAGCTCTGAGGGAGGAAGCTGGGAGCCAAGAGAAGGAATGATGTTTCTTCATGAAAATATTTGGATTATGTGAAATAAGAAGCAGTCCCGCCTCAGAATTATAGGCTCATAAATCACTCTGGGGAGAAAAGGGGCCGGGGGCCAGGGAGACTTGGGCTGTGAGTTTATGATCTCTCCAGAAGCCCTTGATGGAATTACAGCCTCGTAACTCACTGGAGTCTGCTCTTTCCTCCAGCCTGGCCTCTCTCACTCGGGCCTCAGGAAGGCCAGCTGGGGCACCAGCCTTGGGCGGAAGTCTAACGCAGGCACTGATGGGCTCTTTGGGAGGTGAAGGGGTGGTGATCATGACTGTTGGTGAGTTGATGCTGGAGGCTGGGCCTAAACTGCAGGGAATCCATGGGTCTGTGTCAGAGTTCCAAGGAAGTGAGGCTGCAGAGGCAAGTGGAGTGACAGGGTCCTATCTCCAAACACCAGATGGATCGGATGCAGCAGTGTTCCAAGAATGGCCACATTTGCAAGTGTCTGTGGAGCACAGAGCAAGACCCTGTGACCTCTCTTTTGGTGGAGTGGAGTGGAATGAAAGCGCCTGCTTCTTCCCACTTGTCTTGGACCATGTCCCTAGATGGTCCCTTTGCAAAGTGGCAATACCAGCTTCTCATCAGCAAGCAGACAAATAAATGTCCAGGGCCTCAGAAAGCTCTGAGTCTGAACTTCCTGCAGCTGGGGGAAGAGAGGGAAAACCAGTATGCCTCTCCTCCCTACTGTGGGCTCCATCACATTCAGTGGGGGAAAGGCCACAGGAATATGTTCTCAAAGGCAAACCAGCGAAGCACTGTTGGAAATCGCTACTTTTCATTACATGCTTACATTTTGCACATGATCACACTTAATTGTCACATCTTTCTCATGAACTGTCTCCATTTCATAGATGAGGGGACTAGGGCATAGACATAGTAAATGAATTTGTCTAAGGTCTGAGTATGGTGTTAGAGATTCAAACTCAGATCCTGCTGTAACTATTGTGTTATTCCACCAGGAAACCTGCCCAGTGCCCCATGCCTGTGAATGGCAACTCCTAAATCTCTTGGTTAAATCCCCATTCAATTTCTATTCCTGTCTCCTTGCTTTAGTCACAATTGCAATCCAATGCCTGCCCTTGCCTCTTGCTTCAACAACACCCTTTTCATGTCCAGTGCTATAATGATAACTAATCAATTGATCCACCAACCTTCACCAATTGCTCCATCAATTAAAAAGAGAATTTGGGTGTCTTTTGTTAGTGTTTTTTTGTATATAAAATTAAGAGCACAGGCTTTAGGATCAGAGAAACTGGGGTTCACATCACAGATTTATCTCTTGCCATCTGTATATCTGGAGACATTGCTTTGAACCTTGGTATATACACTTGTAAAATGAGTGTAGTAATGATACTTAGTATATAAGGAAGGGCTCTGAGAATTTAATGAGAAAGTGTATATAAGTGATATAAATACGTCAACTCACTTTATGAAATCGTCTCTCTGAGAAAGTCCTTTGTGGTCTGGGAGGTGGCAATCCTCTGTCACACGGCATTGAATCAGAGTCATAGTCCTACCCAACATTTAAATTCTATTCTTTATTTCCTCCAAATCTTATCAGCACTACATTTTTTCAAGAAGCCCTTTTTTTTTATTTTTTTAATTGATAAGATACAGAAGACTAAGATCATTTAGAAAACCTCATCTTCAAGATAAGTTTAATTTCAGTAAGTGATCATCTTTGGGGAAATGATCTTACGGCCCACAGCTTTAGAAAACAATGGGTGTTTATCTTATTACCATGTGTCCAGCATCCAGTTCAGAATAAAGGAAATATAGGTTCAGACCCACAAGCCACTCCTTGGAAGGAAGATGGGGCAATCTACTTCCGTAGTGATACTGCCTTGGAAACCCAAGGAGGGGTCGCTATGAGTCGGGTCTGACTCGACGGCACACAGCAACAACAACAACAACAACCTGATGTGTTATTGAGTTGAGAAGACAGAACATAAAAAGATTAAATGATTGGGGAATAAAATTATCATGTGCATATCAACATGCATTTTGCTAAAATAAATTTTTGAGTGGTGCATTATAGGCAGTTGGAGGCTATAGCTTCTGGATGAGATGCTAACAGTATGGGGCAGATGGAAAATTCCAGAGTTGCTGGGGACAGTTAAATAGTAACAAGTCCACCTTGAGAAATCACCTGTGGTTCTGATACATCACAGAGCCAGTGAGCGCATCCAGCCCTTGCCAACCTCCACGTCTTGAGGACACCTGATGTTCTTTACTTGTTGCACATATATCATAACTTTCAAGATGCAATAAAAATCTTGGTTTCATTGTGAATAATAGAGAAGAGGAAAAAGGCAATGACTGGAGCTGATGGTGAAAGTAATGGAAAAGGGAAAGGGAGAAGAAGAGAGTGGCTTACCCAAAAAACAGTTTTTGGAATGATTTTAACCTTGCTTTTGTAGAATTATGAAGGGTTTTTAAAGATTGCTGCAGTAGTTAAATTTGTATGTCAACTTGGCTTGGCCTGGTTGAGCGACTGGGCAGCTGGTGGTAGTTACTCCCCATGATGAGATGGGCAATCAACTCCATGGTGGGATCTACTGTGAGAAGCGGAGTAGCTGCCTTTGGGATGTGGTCTGCTTCCTATATATAAGGAGGAGCCTTGGGGATAGTCTCTAGCTTATGGCACGCTTGGACCCTGCACGTAGCCGTGTTGTTGTTCAGCAGCCTGCCATGCTCTGCCAATCTTGGGACTTACAATGGACTTGCATTAATGGCCTGCCATATGGTTTGGTAACATTGGGACTGTGCCTTTTTACTTGTCAACCTTGGGCTTGGCAGCCTAAGCATCCAGCAGTTGTCTGAGTAAAGAAAAGCCTCTAGCTCCAGTGGGCCGGGAGCTGGAGGCAGACCTGAAGCCCAAGGCCGAGGAGCTTTTATCCAGGCCCTAGAGCCTGGCATTTTGAACTCGGACCTCTAGCCTCCAAACTGAAGAGAATAAACTGCTGTTTGTTAAGGCCATCCCTTTGTGGTATATTCTTGTCAGAGCAGCAGCAGGTAACCAGAACAATTGCCTAGGGAGTTGGGCTTCCCCACCTCACATCCTCTTGACTCACTTTCCTATCCCCATGACTGCTGCAGCAATCAGGTGCTCGCAAGCATAGCCTGACAGCACCTGTCTCAGTGACCCTGCCTGCCTCTTGCCATCTGTCCCAGGGCTGATCTACTCCTGCCATTGGGTCTCTAGTAGGCACCAAATAGTAAGCATTCCAACACATGAACAAACCCGGAAGTAGGAGGGAATAAACAGCCCACTGGGCAACCTCTGACCCATGGATAATGGGAGCCAGTGGGTCCATCCTGAAGTGCTTCCTACAGTTTCTAGAGGACACACAGGGACCAAGTCCCAGCTGCCCACAGGGGGTGACTAACTTGACGGCACATCCTTGGATTGGCTTGTCCTCACTTTCCAATCACTACTGCTCTTCAGTACTATGTCCTAAAATAGATCAACTGGTCACAAACCCTTGTCTCAGGCTCTGCTTTTGGCGGGAAGTCAGGCTACAGCACTTATGGTGTTTAGTTATCCATTTCTATGCTTTATTGGAAAGTCATATTCTATACTTGTATTTTGGGTTTGGGTGGTTGAGAAATATTGCACCAACTTTATGTATTCATTTAAGAAACATTTTTAGAGCAACTACTATATGCTGGGCACTGTCCCATGAGCTAGGGCTAGAAAGATAACTCTTCTCCTACCACTCATTAGAAACTTACAAGATGTCAGACCCTATTCTAAGTGCTTTATTATTCTGACCTCACTTCACCCTCACTAGAACTCTATGAAGGAGATATTGTCATTCTCCTCTTTATAGATGAGAACAACCAAGAATTAGAGATATTTAGGAACTTACACAAGGTGATAGCTGGTCAGTGATGGACCAGGTCTTCACCACCATTATTCTTGGTAGAGAGTGTGCTCAGAGTATGAAAGGGATCAATAACCTGGCCTGAGGATTGAAGCCTTATCTCCCTGGACAAGAGAGGTACCTCACAGTGGTGTACCCAGTCTCTGTTGCCTACGGGAATTCATCAAGCAGAAGGCAAACTAATGTGAAAGAGATTGAGAAGGGCAGTCTAGCACTGGGGGCAGTGGAGGCACATTGAAGGGAGAGAAGATGATCCTCTCTTCTCAGCTGAGGAAACAGGATGTTTACCTTGGGGAAGGGCAGTGTGCTTCTGGTAAAAGGGGTGTGAGCACATTCCCATTGACTGCCAGCCTCCCCAGAAACCTCTGCTCCTTTTCCCCTAAGCCCCTGCCTTTACATCACTTGAGTTTAAACCAAAAACTGAACCCATTGTCATCAATTCTGACTCATAGTGACCCTTTAGGACAGAGTAGAACTGCCACATAGGGTTTCCTAGGCTATAAATCTTTATGGAAGAAGACTGCCTCATCTTTCTCCTGCAAAGCAGCTGGTGGGTTCAAACTGCCAAACTTTTGGTTAACAGCTGAATGTGTAACACTGAAGTTGAGGGAGACTTAAACAGACAATGACTAGGGAATTAGAAAGTGGAGTAGTGGTAGTCCCAAGTCTGTACTCTAATGTGGAATTGGGGAGAGGTAAGAAGGGACCCTGCTGTTAGAGTGATATGAGTTCTTCCTCTTCTAGTACCTTGGAACATCATCAGGCCTTTCTCAGAGTCAGACAGCCAGGGGTGCTACTGAGAAAAACCAGCATCTCTGTGTAGATGGGCCTTTATAGGCATCAAGAGAAGCTGTGATTTACCTCTAAGAGGAGGTACCACCTTGAGTAAAGGCCTGCGCTGAGAACATGGTATGAGCTCCAGGTAAAGGTGAGTTCTTGTCTTTCCCAGGAAGTCAATCATTGGTCAAAACCAAATTTTCATAGCTACCCCTCCTTGGGTTTCCAAGGTATATCTCTATGGTAGTAGATTGCCCAGTCTTCCTTCCAAGGAGTGGCTGGAAGGTTTGAACCACCAGCCTTTTGGTTAACAGTCAAATGCCTTAGGGACTATGCCACCAGAGCTCCTTATAGGAAATTATAGGTTTTTTTGTTTTGTTTTGTGTTGTTTAAAAAAAAAAAAAAACCATGGTTTAATTCATTCCTAGATGATAAATATAGCTTCTCCTGAAGGTGTTGTTGTATGCTGTGAAGTTGATTCCGACTCATAGTGACTGTGGTAGTTAAGGTTGTGTGTCAGCTTGGCTGGGCCTGGTTTTGAGTGGCTGGGCAACTGGATGTAGTTATGCCCTGTGATGAGACTTGTAATCAACTCCATGGTGGAATCTACTGTGAGCAGCTGAGTAGCTGCCTTAGAGATGTGGTCTGCTTCCAGTATATAAGAAGAAGCTTTGAGAAAGGTCTCTAGCACATTTGGATCCTGCATTTATTTGGTCATCAGTGAGTGGCCAGCCATATTGTCTGTCAACTTTGAGACTATTTCTGGACTTGAAATAGTCCAGACGGCTTAATAATCTTGGAACTGTGCCATTTTACTTGTTGATCTTGGGTTTGTCAGCCTCAGCAGTCAGCAGCTGTCGAGTTAAGAAAAGCCTCCAGCTTCAGTGAGCCAGGAGCAAGAGGCAGAGCTGAAGACCAAGGTCAAGGGGCCTTCTTCATCCAGCACCTAGAGCACAAAAGCTGGCACTTTGAACTCAGACCTCTAGCCTCCTAAACTGTAAAGGAATAAATCTCTGTTTGTTCAAGCCATCCATTTGTGTGGTATTTTCTATTAGAGCAGCATTAGATAACCCAAATAGTGACCATATGGGACATGGTCAAACTGCCTCCATAGGTTTCCTAGGCTATAATCTTTACATATGCAGACTGACACATCTTTCTTAATTGGAGCAGCTGGTGAGTTCCAACCACTGACCTTTCAATTAGCAGTCAAGCATTTAACCACTACATCACCAAGGCTCACTCCTAAGAACAGCACAGCTTGTTAATTCTATGACCTTTGCCGGGGCTGAAACCCTTTCACAGAAGCAGGAAGGCTGGTCACCCATCTGAAAATCTCTCTCACAGGGTTGGCAAAATGTAGTGTCCTTTCTGATCCTCTTCTTCTCTCTTCCCCCAATAGTGCTCCCACCCCTCATTCTCTGTAGATTTGCTTCTTTCTTAACCTTATTTTTCCTTAGTCTTTCCTTTTTCCCATATCTGTCCCAATTCTATCTCAGGAAAATTAAGTACTTCCACAAAATGTTTCATGTTGAGTGCAGATGGCCAATAATACCTTTAAGACATTTTATATACAAATACATATGTGTATATATGTTGTTGTTATGTGCTGTGGAATCAGACCTGACTCATAGCAACCCCTCCTTGGGTTTCCGAGGTGTTATCACTACGGAAGTAGTTTGCCCAACCTTCCTTCTGAGGAGTGGCTGGTGGTTAGCAGTCAAATGCCTTAGGCACTGTGCTAAATAATTACTTTTAGGTCAAAAGAACAATTCTCTGTAGGGAAGAGGTGAGATTTCATGCAACAGTTATCAACTAAGGGACTACCTTGAGGTCAGGTTAGATGTCTTGAACCCTGTAGCAATCAGGATAGTCTAAGTTAGCTGCAATAACAAACAGCTCTCAAACTCTAGTGACTTAACACAGCAAAGGTGGATTTTTTACTCATACTGTAGCCCTCAAACTCTAGTGACTTAACGCGGCAAAGGTGGATTTTTTATTCATACTGTGTAACCATTGGGGTCATCTTGTGACTCTCTTCTGTGCTGTCATTGTCCCCAGTCTGAGCTTACATGTCATTGGCTCAAAGCAATTCATTTGGCTGACCTGGTGTTATTGGTGTGGAAAACTATAATCCCCATTCAGTGAGGATGAGTGGATATTACTGACCACTGGTGGCATAACGCCTAAGGCATTTGACTGCTAACTAGAAGGTTGGTGATTCAAACCCACCAGCCACTCCTTGGAAGGAAGACTGGGCAATCTACTTCTGTAGAGATACCACCTCAGAAACCCAAGGAGGGGTTGCTATGAGTCAGATCCAACTCGACGGCAGTGAGTTTTTCTTTTTCTTTTTTTTTTTTTTTTAATGCAACCTACCAGGTAGCCCACCACACAGGTGCAACCTCAGAGACCTGCCTTCAACTCAAACAGATACTATCAGAGGCTCTGCAGACCTAGGTCAGTGTTCATGGTGGGATTGCTGTTAAAACAAAAACAGGGCTGGTGTAGAAAAGGTGCTTGGTGCAGAAGTGACACGCCCCTGCCTTCATTTGGCTTTTTCAGCTAGGAACAGCTCTAGTAACCCACGTTGAGGTTTTGACTACGACACTTACTCTCTTCACCTACAAAAACAGCCACTTGCTACAAATCAAGAAATTAGTTGCATGAAGATAAACTACTCGTGAGAGGAATGGAGACATACAGGAGGGCATGTTGGTCCTGGAAAGGAAGATAATCCAGGGACCAACTTTGTCCTACACTCTACTCCCTTCACCCCTCTCTCCATCCTTTTTGTGACTTACTGAGTGAGCATGGTCTCAGTGCTGGACACTGTACTGAGCCTGGGTGACATAAACTCAACTGACATATGGTCTTCAATGATCTCAGTCTGGTAACCAAATAAATACATGTATTTTTCAAGGAGCTAGACATTTACTTATTTTTGCAATTATTAATTAATGGCACCATTTTAAATTTTCTCTCTTTGTACAAAGGAGCCCTGGTAGCACAGTGGTTAAAGCATTTGATTGCTAACCAAAAGGTCAGTGGTTTGACCTCCATGGGAGACACTTCACAGGAGAGAGAAGAGGCAGTCTGCTTTGGTAAAGCTTTTCAGCCTTGGAAAACCTATGGGGCAGTTCTACTCTGTTCTAAAGGGTCACTAGGAGTCAGAATTGACTCTATGGCAATGGGTTTGTTTTTTTTGGTTTTCAGTTTGTACAATATCATTTTCGTGACTAATAACAATCCTGAATGCAAGTATGACCCCTTAGAGGGCACTGGGACTTTCTCACTGGTGTTAGCATCATGGGCCCTGCCACAGTCTTCTGGGCTTTGTGGTGCAGCTAGACCTATCCTGGTTTTATGGATAAGGAGACAAAGGCTGAGAAGGGATCTGCTCAAGGTCAAGGTGGTGGTGGTGAGAAAGCAAGAGATAAGAGCTCTGGTGCCTTGACTGCTAACCAGGAGGCTGGCGATTCAAGCCCACCAGCCACTCCTTGGAAGGAAGGTTGGGCAATCTACTTCTGTAGTGATACTGCCTTGGAAACCCAAGGAGAGGTCACTATGGGTCAGATCCAACTCCATGGCAGTGTGTTGTGTTTGTTTTGTGGAGGTAAAGGAGCTGGAGGACAAGGCAGGAACTCGATGGAGTGAAATCTGAATCTGAACTTTCCGGTCCTGATTCTAGGGTGAGATTGTTGCCCTCTTCCTGTTGCCTCACTGTTGTTGTTAGGTGCTGTCAGGTCAGTTCTGACTCATAGTGACCCTAGGTACAACAGAAGACAACACTGCCTGGTCCTGCGCCATCTTCACAGTTGTTGCCATGCCTGTCACCTTGGTCACGAGGCAATGTCACTATTTAGGAGAAGGAAAAAGTATCTCCTTCCCATTCATAAATTACAAGTGCTGCATTAGTCTGATTTAAAAAAGAAGAAGAAGAAGAATACTCTGGCTGATCTCTAGTCATTTAGCTTGTGCCGAGTCAAGGGCACCATCTCTAGCTGCCTCTCCCTCGGAGGTGTCTCCTTCTGTTCCCACAGGTCTCCCTGAGGTTGAGGGTGTTCTCTTGTTCACAGCAGGCTCTCTTGGCTATGTCTCTGAGAGGCTGCTGCTTCTCAGGCTCATTATGGAATATGTTTCCTCTTTAGGGTTGCAGTTAGCTTCTGGAAGAAGCCCTGGTGGCACAGTGGTTAAATGCTTGGCTATTAACGGAAATGTTGGTGGTTTGAACCTACCAGTTACTCTGCAGGAGAAAGATGAGGCAGTCTGCTCCTGAAAAGATGACAGGCTTGGAAACCCTATGGGGCAGTTCTACTCTGTCATATAGGGTCAATATGAATCAGAATCAACTTAATGGTGGCAATATGTATTTTTTATGGGTTAGCCACTGTCTCAAGGGAACAAGGCACAAGGGAACTAAACACTGATCAGTTGCAGATCAGGCGCTTGTAATCTGTAGGGTTTTCACTGGCTAGTCACCATGTCTTTCTCCCTAGTCTTAATCTGGAAGCTTCACTGAAACCTGTTCAACATCCTAATGATATGTGCGCCTCCAGAGAGATGGGTAGTGGCTGTGTATGAGGTGTATTGACTGGAAATTGAACCCAGGGACCCCACATGGAAGGCAAGAACTCCACTACTAACTCATCACTACCCTCATTCTTCTTTAGTAAACCAAACGACATCCACTGTCATTGAGTTGGTTCCAACTCACAGCAACCCTCTAGGAAAGAGTAGAATTGCCGTATAGGGTTTCTGAGGCTGTAAATCTTTACAAGAATCAGACAACCTCATCTTCTTCCTATGGAGCAGCTGTTGAGTTTGAACCATTGACCTTGTGGTTAGCTGCCCAGACCTTTAAGTACCGCACTGCTAGAGCTCCTTTTCTTCTTTAGTGTTGTTGTTGTTGTTATGTGCCGCCGAGTTGGACCCAACTCATAGCGACCCCTCCTTGGGTTGCCGAGGCAAGATCACTACAGAAGTAGATTGCCCAACCTTCCTTCCACGGAGTGGCTGGTGGGTTTGAACCGCCAGCCTTCTGGTTAGCAGTCAAGTGCCTTAGGCACTGTGCTACCAGAGCTCCTTCTTCTTTAGTATTCTCTCCTATTTCAGAAAATTGCTCTAGCCACAGGGGTTATAGGAGACTGGCAGAGTGCCAAGGGGCTAGGGCAGGGCTGGGATCCTGTGGGTATTCTCCCCAGTCACCTCCCCCAGGGAACACCTTCCTCTATCCTTTGGGGCTTCAGGGCTGTTAAGTGCCTCCAGGCTCTGCTCTTCCTCCCCGAAACTCCTCTGGCTACCTTTCTTCCCTCTTTACTCTTCCCTCTCTCTGGGTTTCCAGAAGCTCTGGTAGCATAGTGCCTAAGGCATTTGACTGCTAACCAGAAGGCTGGCAGTTCCTCGGAAAGTTGGGCAATCTACTTCTGTAGTGATATCACCTCTGAAACCCAAGGAGGGGTTGCTATGAGTTGGATTGGACTTGACGGTAAAGTGCTTTTTGCTCTGGGTTTCCATCTGTCCTCCCTTATCCTTCTTCCTCCCCACCTCTCTTTTCTCACTGTCTCTTCTGTGAATAAGAATAATGGACTCTGCCTCAGATTCCCAGAGGTGACTATGTCCCCCAAGGGAAGTGAAGCCACCCTCAAGAACTGTGTGTGGAAAGAACAGCCAAGAGTTCCCAGGCCCAGATCAGGAGCCACTTGGTACACCATCCCCTCACCACGCCACTCCACCCCACCTCTGAGCCAGTCTGGGCTCCAGATAGAAATGTGAAGCAAGGAGAGGTTTAGTCTTCTCCCCATCCCCTCCCTCCACTGCCTGTCTCTCCATTCTCTCTCCCTATCTTGCTTGTCTCCCTCTACCTAGGAGCACACCTAGGTTCAGTCTCCACCCTCCATCCAAACACCAGTGCGGAAGGAACTGATAAAACCTTTAACACTAGGGTGTAGACAGCCAAGAAGACTTAAAGCATGGATGATAACACTTGTGTCTTCTCCAGGGCCCCCAAGAGGGACCCGAGGCAGCTGTCACAGAGCAGCGGCATGCTTGCTATCCTCAGCTTGAAGAGGTGCCACCTCCAGAGTCTGACAAGGATGTGTCCCTGGTGGTTGAGCATAAACATCATGAAGCTGGAGAGAGAAGGTGCCAGACCTCTCCACCATAGGCCACCCTACAGAAGCCTGGCTTCTCCTTTTCCCCTCTTACTCACATGAAGGAAGACTCAAAATCCAAAACTGCATTTTTATTATTTTTTAATAAACTTTATTCTATATTACAAATAGGCTTTTTTTTGTTGTTGTTCTGAACTGCAAAATAGGAATGCCTTATATTTACATACACAGGTATACAATTAATTATAACAAAGGTACAGAGGCTTGCCTTTACCAAGTTACAACTGGGCTCCAATTGAAATAGCAGGCTCTAGAGACCCATAGCAGACTCATAGCACCCTATCGGGCAGAACAGAATTGCCCCATTGGGTTTACAAGGCTGTAAATCTTTATGGAAGCAGACTGCCACATCTTTCTCCCATGGGAGCGGCTGGTGGGGTTCGAACTGCTGACATTTTAGTTTGCAGCTGAGCACTTAACCACTGCTACCAGGGCTCCTTCTTAAATAGCATAGGTTTCCTTTTTTTTTAAAAAAAAAAAAAAACTTTTTAAAAATCTTTTTTAATCTTACTTGGATACTCTTAATATCAAAACCAGAAGACCCTTTCTTCTAATTGATTTCATCCACCGTCTCTGAGGTGCAAGTAACACTGTTGTCAACAGATACATTTCACTTTGTTCAAACAAAGGGTCAGTGTTCAAGGTGGGAGCTTTATTGAAACAGTGGGACAGGGCTGGAAGGGGACAAATGGAGCTGAAATTACCTGCCTGTCTCCTTCAATGTCCACTCACAGTGTCTCAAAACCCCTGCCTATTTCTTCAACTATCTCTTCATTCATTCCTATTTCTCCTCCCTCTAGCATTTGAGACTTAAGTCTGGGTCATCTGACCAGGCCACAATCCTTCCTCCTCACACCTGGGCTCACTGAGCCATTGTCTGTGTGGTACCCTGGAGTTGCTTGTTGCTATGGTAACTCAGGGGTAGGTGGGGATGGTGCTGGAAGAGATGAGCTAGTCCATACCAGCTAAAGTAGGGAGAAGGGCAGATGCAGCTAATCCTTCTTTCTCATCTCTGGGTCTGAAGGCCTTGTTCTAGGTCGGAACAGCCAACCCATGACTAAGCAGAATCCCCAGCCTCAAGGATGCCAGGCCCAGCAGACAGTGGTGAAGGGGAGAGCCGTCCACTCTAACACACAAAGTCATTGGTTTCCAAATGGAAACAAGATTCTTTGAGGTAAACTAGCTTTTCTTTTTAAAGAACAGAAGATTCGACGCGCCAACAAGCTGACAAGAACACCAGGGAAGGGAGTGGAGGGAGAAAAGAAATGAAGACCCAATTTTGTCAGATGCCTTGCTGTGTGTGGCCCTTGCACCTGCGTGGGTCTTGTTTGGTCAAGGGATCTTGACTTCTGACATGTCCTTGGTGATGCCATTTAACTGTATCCTCTGTTTTGAATTCTACTCTTGTAAGGGCGCCCTTCCAAAATGTGCTTGAGTGGTAAGATCAAAGGTACTAGCAAAAGAAATTCTACTTTCAGAAAAAGCAACCGGGGGAAGGTAAGCTGCACACTGAGACCTGTTTGCTGGAGTGTCTGCACTCTCTGGGGAGAGAAGTCAAGTTCCTCCATGACCATTCCTAGTAGGGTCTCCCTGTGGTTTGGAGAAAGCAGACAAGAGCCACGTAGGATTCATTAATTCCAGGGAAGTGGAAAGAAGGAGGGCTTCTTGACTGAGGACATTGGGGCCACCCAGGCCAACTCCCTATCTGCCAATGCAAACTAAACGTTCCTTTTGTAAAAAAAAGTCCCCTTTTGGTCATTAAGGATTGTTTTATTTTGTTTTGTTCTGTTGGCTTTGCTTTTTTCTCTGGTCACCACCAGTCGACTCAAGGAGTTTAATTGGGACTCTAATGAGTACTTTTACTACCACAAAATCTTATATATATATATATTTTTAAAGTTGAATACTCCGCCTAATAAAAAATAATTTTACTGGGGAGCAAAGATTTATAGTGAAAAGCATGCCGCTGTTGAACGTCTGAGCATTTACTGCAGAGCTCCCTTTCCAAAGGGGGGCAGCGGCCATACATTTTGCAGCGGAGGTTCTGGCACCCTCAGAGCACCAGGAGAGGGACCATGGCTTTCCGAGCCTCTCACAGGACCTGCCGTTACAACTCTGTCTGTGGCGGTACCTGTTTCCTGTGAAAAAAGGCTGCTAAACATGAGGGGGCAAGAGGTGCCTTGAGGCTCCACCTATCACAGGTGTAGGGAAACACCAAGAATATTACCACCAGAGACGGTGCCCCCGCGCAGCACATCCCCATCCAGGGAGTTTCCCACCCCTTTTCTTTAACAGGTCAAGGGGCACCCTCCCCCACCCCCACCCCATGGCTCTCTCATCCTCTTGAAAGTTGCAGGTCAAGGTGTTTTTTTTTCCCCCCCCCCTATTACTTTGGCTGTCATAGCCACATCTGGGCTTCCCCCTCAATCTCAAATGGTTATAATAATGAAAAATCAACTACAAAAATCCTAATAAATAGCTCACATACAGTTAAGAGGCCAGAGGTTCGTACCCTCACCCATCCTGAGAGCTGACAGGATGGGTGGGGGCTGGGGAAGACCCTGGGTGTGAAGTAGGAGCAGGGAAGGGGCCTACTGGGGGTGGGGGTGGGGGGCGTCTCTGCCGGCTGCTGGGGACTGCTGGCCTGCAGGCTGTTCATAAAAGTGTCTTCTGGACCTTTGGGGCCTGTGCTGGGACTGCTCATTGGGACAGCCTATTTCAGGAAGGGATGGGGCCAAAGGAGGGGCTGGGCTTCCCCCCTGCAGAGGCCTCCCCCCACCTTCCCTCCCTCTGTAGCTCTCTGTTCTTAATAACTACACTACACTGGCCCTTCACTGGGATAAGGATTTGACTTTGAATCCTATGTAGCCAAAGGCAGGGCCCCTCAGTTCTGGGGAAGGAGACAGAAAACTGGCCTTCCAAGCAAGCCTGTCCGTTCCTGGAGGATCACAGAGTTGCTTAGTGTTCTGGAAGCCACAGTGGAAGCTTGCCTTTTGGGGAGGAGGTCATCTGGGAGACCCGCTGCTGGGGGATCCTCTAAGGGGAGCCCCAGCCCAGGAAGGCATGGTGAGTCCTGGTTTTCAGGGCAGCCCCAGGGGTTTGCACTGTCCAGAAAAAGAAGGGCAGCCCAGTATTCTAGTGGACAGATGTCAGAGATGATGTATACAGGAGGTGGACAAGAGGGATGAGGAGGATGCCCACAGCTGTGGAGGGGACACTTAGAAGTGGAGGGGACACTTAGAAGTGGAGGGGACACTTAGAAGCCAGACACGTGGAGCGAAGGGGTGTTAGGACAGTACATCAACATTAACCCTGACTTGGGACTTGAGAGCTGGGCCTGAGAGGACATAGTCAGAGACCTTACCCACAAGCAAACTCCCTCCCTGGACTTCCCTGGACCAGTCCTGGACAGTCCACCCCAACTTCTGGGTTTGACTGAAATGATGCCTCTCTGGCCTTAGTTCTACTCAGACATCTCTGGCCAGCTTACTGGCCCTCAGCTCCCCAGAGGGGGTTCCAGGGGCCAGCTCTGGGTGTGCATGGGATGCTGGCGTGGGGGACACTCGTGTTATTCTCTGTCCCCAGTGCTTAAAACCACATTGAAGGAAGAAGGCAAGAAAATGGTTTTCCTGAGGAAGTAACTGACAGCCGACTGTACTCACTGGCCCTATTTGCAGTCACCAAGAAAGACTGGCACCTCCTTACTGGGAGGGATGGATCCTAGGCAAAGCCCACACTGGGGAGACTTGCCCTCGTGGACACTGACCAGCTCCACAGCTGTCCTCCTTGGTACCCCTCCACCTGTTCTTTTCCATTCAGGACTTTATAAGCCCCACTTCCCCACCTGTTGGTTCTTCTCCCATCACCCTCCAGCATTCCAAAGTCACACCTAACCCATGTCCAATACTTTGGCTGTTTGATCTTCCGGTACCATTTTGACCCTGGTGGTTTCCAGGGACAGAGGAGTATGACAGAGTGAAAAGGGAGATCACCTTTTTATCCCAGGCCCTCTACCCAGAACTTGGAGAGTCAGATAAAGGTTCCACCTCAAACAGATCTGCGACCCTGCTAATTGACTTTAACCTAGGGGAAGGGGTGAGGGGCCCTCCCCTCCCTTCCCCAGGTCTAGCTGGCCACTCCTTTTTCTCCGGGCACATGGCCTGCAAGCTGCCTGGGTCAGCTCTGGTCTCTGGCCTGCCAATAGGACAGGGCTCCCAAGGGGAGTTTGGAAAGAAGGTGTGGGGGAAAGGACAGCTTTTGGACAGCTCTGCCTGTCTTTGCTTTTAAATGTACTATACGTGCAGCAAGAATCCAAACTGAAGACATGGAAAACAAACAGCAAAAAGAAAGAGCACGTTCTGAACAAGCTGGGCTGGGGCTCTGGGTAACTCCAAGATATTCCTCGATTCCCATGCAGGCCAAGAGTCTCTGGGGAAGTAAAGCACCAGAAGCAATCACCCCAAAATTAAAGTGAAATACACACACACCTGCCCAGGAGAAACAAGGAGAGCAAGGAAATGCGTCTTCCTTCCTCCTCCTTCTTCCTGCCATGTACACTGCTCTGAGGTGTTTGAAATTTCTCTTATAACAAAAACATGGAAAAAAAAGTTCTGTACCGACAAAGTAACAATAACAATAATCCCATAAAAAATAAAAGCTTCGGCAGAATCATGATAACAGTCTCTTTTCTGCTTGTTCTTTTTTTCTCTAACTGTGCAAAACTTAAAAAATAAATCAAAGCACACTCACTCACGCACACACTCACTCACACCGACACACAGATTCCATTCTGTAAATTTGTGTTAAATGTTTGCGTCCCTCTCCTCTCCGACACTTCACATGTGCAAAAACCTGTAGCGACAGGGGCGCTGCCTCTGCTCACCTCCCACGGGCTCCTCTCTGGTCGGTCAGTTCCCAAGGCTTCTTGGGAGGAAAGGAAATAAAATGATCAAGGATAGAAATGCCAGGTTTCTGCACCTGGCATTTCAATTGCCAAAACCTTTGGTTATTTTTCCCCTTCTGACGCTTCCTTTCCCAGTCTCCTATTTCTGTTGGTTAGGTTGCTTGAATCTGTTCCCACCATTTGTCCTCCACTGATGCCAAAGGATGTCCTGCTCTGAGTCATCACCATCCCACCTCTAGTTTCAGCCTCAGCAGGTGGCCACCCTGATTTCCTGTGGATAAGTGACATTTGCTTCTTCTCTGCATTGTCCACTATCAGTGTAAAAAGCAAGTGTTGAAGTGTCCTGAAGCTCCAGGACAAAGGATGGATAAGCAAGGGGTGTAGAGAAGGGGAATGCTTCAAAATTCCCCTATATGGGGGCTCTCTGCCTACTCCTGGGGCAGAAAGACAGGCATGGACACATCCTTATATCCAAAAGGGTTAACATTCTGAAAAAGCTCAGGATTCTCCATGAAATTTCCTAGAAATGGCATGGCTCCTTTCCCTTTCCATGGAGGGCTTATTTTAAATGGATGGCAAGGAATGATGCTCAGGGAGTGAATATAAGACTGTGGAACCCAAAACCCAACCCTGTGTGAGCTGACGCTTCTGCAGTCTCTTATAGTTGTGGATAACTTGAGGCCAGAGCTGCTGGGAGAAATTCTTGTATTGTGGCTGGAGACTGGACCAGACTCTAGTTCAAGATTCTAGGTTTCCATGACTCTGTTTAGGGTATCTTTCACCTTGGCCCCTATTCACCCAATACTCATCTCTGAGCACACATTTCCTGGCTGGTGAAAATGATGGATGGAGAGATGGGAGGACAGAGGGAGAAATGGATGCCAGGGCCAAAGTCAGTCACATGTCCCTCCTCTCATCTTGTCTCCAGCCAGGTCCTCCAGCTTGACTCTTTGGTCTCCCCTGACATGACAAGTTGAGGTTGGCTGGGATTTTGGTTTGTCTCTCTGAGGCTGTGCTTGACTGTTTTTCTTTCAACAATGACTGCTGAAGAGTTGAAGAAGGGAATGACTAAAGAGACCACTGAGATGCTGATGAGATCATTCATGAAGAGGTCTGGGTGGCTCAGTGACAAAGTCATCTGCATAACAATGGCACCCAACTCTGCAGGAGAACAGAGTCTAGGCCGTCTGCCCCAGCCTTCTATAGGGTTGTCAGGAAGGATGGTGGCCCAGCCTTCTATAGCATTGACAGGAATGGCGGTGAGAATTGGAGTCATGGAGACAGCTGGAGGTAGGAACTCTTGGACACACCCTGAATTTCATACAGACCTTGATGAAAGTTGACAAAGGAGGATGGAGGTACATTTTCTACATAGCATTCAAGCTCTGGCAACGAACTAGACCTATGACAATGATTGTGATTCACTTGAACTTGGAGATGAATGGGAAACAAGAAATTCTGCTTCTAAGGTTCCTTTTCTTGTTCCTTTTCTTACCCCACAGGTTATATTTCTGCTGCTAGGAGCCAGATTAAGTTTGGACGATCTCCATGGTGAAAAGTAACTGGTATCTTTCCATCCTTTCTCCCGTGGGCTTTCCACAGGCAAGGGAGAAACCTGGGCAGGCAGTTCCATGTGGGTACCGAGAAGGGCTCCAAGGCAGTTGGAAAACCACAGAAGGGGGCGAGGAGGCCTCTGAACAGCATCCCACCAGGTGTGGAGCAGCATTGCAGGGCTCCTTCCTACTCCATACACATCTCCACTCCAGTGACACCAAGGGAAGAGTGGTCTTCTTCTCATAGACGCAAGCTGACCTCTTGGAGTTGGAGATGTGGGAAGGGTAAGCAGATGATGTCTTCCCAGAGAAGGTAATACTGAGCTCCCCACCTCTTCCCTAGACCAAGATTTGGGCCAAAGTGGAGCTCCCAAGAAAGGGAAGGTGAAGAAGCAGCACAGGCCCATCCTCCATCTTGGGCAACTCCCATGCCTGGGCCCTGCTCCTGACTCAGGGTCAGCCATCACTGGAACACGTATCTGAGATTTCCTGGTTGGGTCCCTCACCATGGGCCTGGCCATCTGGACTAACCGAGGGTCAGTGTTAGCAGAGCAACTGAAAGAGATGGGATCCAGGGAGGAGGGAGAGACAGAAAGAGGCAGAGAGGACAGCGTTGCGCAGGTGGTGCAGCTGGCACCAGTCGGAACTTGCACTTGGTAAAGATGATGATCTAGACTGAGGCACGGCTTGGTGTGTCCCCCTCCAGGGCAGCCCTGGAGGATGGTTCTCAGCTGTCTAAGCTCATGAGGGTTATGACTTGTTCTAGTTTGTAGGCCAGTTTCTGCTTCCCACACTGGTCATCATGGTCCAGAGGGCCAAGGATCTGTGGAAGGGCAAAGGACAGGGGTTACTCATTAGTGTTTGTGTGTAGGTGGGGCTGCGGGCTTAGGGTACACACAGTTGGTGTGGATACAGTCAAAGGGTTTGGCAACATCTGCACCTATGCACACATGAAGTTGTTGTTTAAGTAGGCAGTCTGCTCTGGGTAACAGGGAGAGTGAGGGGCTGAGGACTGAACTGTGTCCCAAAAAATGATCTGTTAAGTCCTGACCTGTAGCTCCTGGGAATGTCACCTTGCTTTGAAAGAGGGTCTTTGAGGATGTTTCCAGTTAACATGAGGTCATACTGGATTAGGGCGGGTCCTAATCCAGTAAGAGTGGGGTCCTTATGAAAAGGGAAGAGATATAGACACCAAGGGAAGACGGCCATGTCATGATGGAGGCACAGAGTGGAGTGATGTGTCTATAAGCCAAAGAACATCAAGGATTGCCAGCAACCACCAAAAGTAGTTATGAGAGAGGCAAGGAACAGATTCTCCCTCAGAGCCCTGAGAAGGAATCAACATGGCTGACACCTTGATTTCAGACTCCTACCCTCCTTCTGGGACCTCTGGTGGCATAGTGCCTAAGGCATTTGTCTGCTAACCAGAAGGTTGGTGGTTCAAACCCACCATCCGTTCCTCGGAAGGAAGGTTGGGTAATCTATTTCTGTAGTGATATTACCTCGGAAACCCAAGGAAGGGTCACTATGAGTTGGACTCAACTTGACAGTTTTACTATCCTTCCTGAGCTATGAGGCACTATGTTCTTGTTGTTTAAAACCACTTGATCTGGGGTACTTTGCTACAGCAGCCCTGGGACACTCATATGAGACATATGGGAGGCATTTGTGTGTGGGGTACAATGTATGGGCATGTGTGTCAAAGAGCACAGGATATGGACACAAACATCATCCCATCTTGATAAGTGTGCACATTCTACTGGCCGTGAAGGGCAGCTTTGTGGAGATCTGTGTGATGACACTGAAGTTTCATGCAGGTTAAATGGCAGATGGTTCCAGAACCAATGTCAGAGTGTTGCTCAGTGTCCACTGGGGATGGGATTTCATGGCTGTTAAGAGATCTTGTCTCTCTTTCCAAAAGAGGAAAATCCCCTTCAGCTCCCTAAGGCCTGAAATCAATTGACTTAAATGTGCCCATGAAAAAGCAGATATGCCCAGATGAGCAATGCCTTCACCTTCATTGGTCATTAATCCCTAGTGAGTAGGGCCAACCAAAGCTTTTTCTGAGATCAGATCATGGGTAAAGGAGAGCCACAGGGAGCTATTGTGGTGTGTGGTGGAAAATGCATTAGAATTTGACTCGGACTTGGGAGATATGAATTTGAATGATGGCTTCCATCAGTTTCCAGCTGGGGGAGGTAGTGTAAATCGTACCCTTGAAACCTCACTTTCCTCATCTGTAGCTCGTGGGAGTGTCTAATCCCTCTCTGATCTGCACCAGTGGAGAGGAGAGTCAGGTGACATATGTGAGTGCCCTCAGCATGATGGCTGGGCCTTCCCCTCGCAGAGATGGTGGTTATGCTCTGCTAAGGTACACGGAATCAGCTTCTGAACCCACTTGGTCTAGGCCTGCATGGCCAAGAAAGTCTCATAGGCACCTTCATAATGGCCAAGAAAGAAGGCAACGTCTGTAGTGGCTATTACCCCAGGTGAGGCTTTCCAACTAGAAAACACACCACCAAAAATATATTCACTTCCATCCCTCCCAGCCCACCCCAGCCCACTCCACCTCATCCCACTCTATGCCATTCACTTCTGTTTCTATTCCATTCCATTCCACTCCACTCCACTCTTTACCAAAGCACACCACACTAGAAGGCTATGCCCAAAGGAGTCAGGAAATGCTTGTTTAAAGAGAATTAGATTAGAGAAATGGGAAAATACAAGAGAGGGAACAGGGAAAAAGGGAGAGAAAATAAGTACAAAAAGAGAAAAAATGTAGCAAAAAGATATTGATTTATATGTCCCAAAACAGTAAGATTTGGTGCAGAACTTACGGAGCAAACCATTTACAGTATACTAGTCTTTGGAGCACAGCCGCAAATCCTGGGTGGAAGAAAGTTTCTCTGAGGAGGTGGGGGTGCCTATGGTGGTGCTTATACATGGAGGCTGCCATGAGCAGGGTTTTCCCCGGGCCCTGCCCCCTTCCTTCCCAACAGGCCAAGTGGGGCTCACCTCCTCGCTGTACTTGCCCACGTAGGAGAAGATTTCCGAGAGCGCGCTCATGGTGTTGAACTCGTTCATGTGCATGCGGGACTGCTCGGCCAGGTACGCATTCATGTCCTGGTCGCTGATGGCCGGCATCTTCCCAATGTCTGAGTAATACCTGTGAGGTGAGGCGGCAAGAAAGAAGCTGGGGCCCTGCGGGTGAAGCACAGCTAGAAACTGCCACCACTGCATCTGGGGCCATAGGCCACTGGGCGCTTGAGGCTGTGGATATCCCTGTGGACCGCGGGGACCTGGCGACCAAGGTTGACCTCTCTCCCTCTAAGCTCTGGGTCTGGCGCAGGGAGAGCAGTCTGCAGCTCTGGAAGCAGAGGCCCAGAGAGATGGGATAAGAGAGGAAACAAGACACTGGCAGAGTGTGGCCAGGAGCGAGACAGGGGTCAGCAGGTCCCTGCTTCCCACATCCTTGCTGTAGTTCAATCTCTCTAACCCCCACCTCCTGCAATCCACCAGGTTCCCAGCAGGGCTCTGGGGAGCCTGGCTCCTCCCTAATGTCCTCCCTCCCTGGGGTTAGATGGGAGGGGCGGGGGCTGGGCTGCTGGGGGAGAGGCTGGCAGAAGGCAATCAGTCACTGTCACTTGCAGCTGTGCACTGCTGTCAACTGGTTAATTAGATGCCAGCATTTACATTTTTAATTTCTGCAATTTGACATTTTATGCACCAAACCCCAACTCCCCCGCCAAGATGAGCTGTGTGGTTTCCTAATGAGGAATGAGAGGTCCCAGTGCCCCAAAGACAGCCACCTCTCCACTTCTGGGACTTTCTAACTTGCAGGCCACATAAAAGAAAAAAAGAAAAAGAAAAACGAAACCATTGAGTCAATTCTGACACTGTGTGACCCTATAGGACAGAGAAGAATTGCCCCATAGGGTTTCCAAGGCAGTCATCTTTACAGAAACAGACTGCTACATCTTTCTCCTGGGAAGTGGCTGGTAGGTTCGAAACGCCAACCTTTTGGTTAGCAGCTGAGGCTTAGCACTGAGCCATCAGGGCTTCTTGTAAAAGGGACCAGGTAAAGACAAGGAGGCATCAGGGGAGTAGGAGGCAAACCCAGGAGTCTTGGCAGTACCCCAGACCTGGCCCCATCACAATGTGTTTCTATGCTGGAGAAAGTGAGCAAGACAAACCAGGACAGGAAGGGGTGGGGGTACGGCAGTGCCCAGGCTGGGAGAGGGCGAGACAAGTGAGGCACCTTGGACAAAGCATTTAAGGCTTCACCCTCAACGTCATGCAGGAAGCCCAGGACTCGGTGTGATCCAATGCCTGAAGAGGGCGCTCTCTGAGCCTCGGGCATAGTCCTGACCCAGGGCTGGCACTGCATCCTTCCTGCCACATCCCTCATGCTCCAACCTTGAACCCATCAGCCCTGCACCAGTTCCCTACCTCTACCTCCCCCGATCCACCCCCAGGAGCAGGGGACAGGCTGACAGGGCGACACACGTATGCTTCTCCAATGTCAGGCTGCCGGGCTGGCCATGGAGTGACAGTTCAATTTGCTGCCAGAGCACCTGGCGAGGGCAGGGGTGGCAGCCCTGCTCCGAGCCACAGCCATGCTGGGGGCACAGACTTGTCATTCTCTGGAAAACGGGGCCAGCAGAGCGGCAGCAAATGACATCTCTGCCCTCTGGCAAAAGAAGGGGCTGGACAGAGAGAAACAGAGAGAGAAGTATGTGTCCTTTGTCCCTCGGGGACCCAGCACACTCTCACCAACTGCTTTGTTGAGTGGATAGTGTTTTGGTAGGGAGGTCTCAGCCCCTGACACTGCCAAGGGAGGTGAGGAGGACAAAGCTGTAATAGTATGGTGGCTCAGTGAGGTGGCCCTGTCCCACCCAGTCGCAGCTGGACTTCAATCTTCTCAAATCATCTCTCAGTGGGGAATCTTCCACCTCCTGGCCCCTCCGCCAGGTGCAGCCCATCAGGACACTGCGTCCCTGGTCTTGCTTCTTCTGGCTTCATCCCAGAAGAACCTGCTCTCTTGAAGCCCTGTGCTCCCCTCCCCCCCCAAAGCCACACCTGAGGTACCTCAAGGCACAGGCTTCTGAGTAGCTTAAGTCCCACCAACACGCTACTCATGACAATCCAGGGGTAAAACTCGAAGAGTGGCCTGATCCACTGCTACCATTTCTGGGACACAGGGGCAGAGGGCATGCAGTGGCCGGACTCCCACCGTCCACAGGTGAAGACTCAGGTCTAACCTCCAGACGGTGCAGCTCATGACCAGCCACCACCTGTCCGTCAGTGGAGGCTTGTGTGCTGCTGTGATGTGAGCTGGTTTCAGCAGAGCTTCAGACTCAGAAAGACCAGGAAGAAAGGCCTGGCGCTCTACTGAAAATCAGCCAATACAAATCCTGAGGATCACAAAGGTCTGCCCCAACTGACCATGGACATGGCATGGGACAGGGCAGGGTTCTGTTCTTTTGTGCACGGGGACAATGAAAGGGACTTACTGGATGACAGCTGACAACACGTGTGTTAGAGCCCAGTTTAGAGATCTCGTCTCCATAGTGCAGGAAAAGGAGACCCCAGCCCTCTAGATCCTCACAGTGGCTGGTCTCCTGCTGAACGCTAAAACATCAACCCATTTCTCCAAAGACAATACTTATGGAGTGTGTGTGTGTGTGCATATGCGTGTGTGTGTGTGTGTGTGTGTGTGTATGTGAAGGAGAGAGAAGGAGCATGGGTGGCAGGCTGGAATGGAATGGGGCCAGGACAGGGGCTTGAATCTTCTTCTCTAAGGCACGACCTCTCCTGATCTGGACATGTTCTCTCTGACAGTGAGGTCAAGTCTGCACTGGGTGGCTCCAGTCTCCTCTGTCGTCTGTGTGCAGGAGGCTGGTTTGGACCAGTGCCATCTGCAGCCACATACTAGCCCATAAATGGGCACCCACCTGACTTTATCTTAAGCAGGTTCTAAGTGACTGAGCAGAGTGAACAGGGACCCTGCTCAGTGCTTTGGAACTTAGGCGGGGCTTGGACCCCTTCTCCTCCCAGCCCTGCCCAGGGCTGTGATCACCCTCTGCAGAGCCTAGCTTCAGGGCCTGAGCTCTGGCTTTCCCTCCAGGGCTCTACCCATCCCACCCCCTTGTCAGTGCCCCTCAGCCTGCTAAGGCCCCCCGTGGTGGTGGTAGCTCTTAGCTGCTCCTTGCACAACTGCTTTCTTTTCAGCTCTTGCTGGGCTGGCTTTTGTGCTGGGCTCCCCCATGGAGAAGCCTTATTGATTGTGAAGAATGCAATTAAGCCCTGTTAATGAACTTCTAACAAGTGTCCTCATCAGCTGGCTGCACAATGAGGAAAGGAAAGGTCTGCTGGGTCCCCACACTTGAACTTACTCCCAGGGATTTCCATGTGCAGGTAAGGCCTTCCTCAGAAGGGACTGATGCCCCCAAAGTGTCCTAGGATCCCACCCCCTCAAGCCGACCAGGCCAAAAGTCTGGCTGAGGTCAGGCCCACTGGGCAGGTGCTGGTCCCCTCTGGCCTCACCCAACTCTCCTTGCTGCATTTGCTTGTGCCAGGTAGCACGCCCCACCCTCTGGTCCTGACATCAGCCTTCAAAGAGATACTGTGAAGGGCAAGGCCCCAGAACAGCTAGACACTCCACTGACAGTCTGCAGCATTTTATATCTATGGGCTTCTATGGAAGCAAGGAGGCCCACTGTGTGCCGAAGGACAGCGTACCATCTCTGCCTTTAGGATGGCTCTCCAGGGTTTGAGAAGGTGGTCTCAAAGGCCCCAAACTCTGAGAAAAACAAAGCATCGTCACCATCTCTTCAAGCTCCTCAAGGGCAAAGATGCAGGTGTGAGAGACCCTCAGAATCCAGTGCTCTGGTGCCCCCAGAAACTTGCCTTTCAAAACCCCCCACACAAGTCCATTCCTCTCTGACCTCTTCACTGGCCTCTCCCAGCCCAGCAGAACCAGCCCCTCACCCCTGAGCTGCCCCTCTACTACAGCTCATGTTGAGTGCACATCTGTGTTCTCTTTGACCAGGAGAGCTGCAGGGAGAGGACCAAGTCCAATATATTCAAGTGCCCAATACACCCAGGATAGATACCCAGAAATGTCTGATCTGAGGACTAATGAATAAGTTAATGAAATGTCTACATCTCACCTCCAGTCTGTCTCCCGGGGAGAACCATCACAGCTTCATATGTTTGAATAGATGGTTTCTTTAGGATACACATTTAAATATTTAAAATTCCTGACCTTTTTCATGCCATGGCACATATGATGGATGACATTCAAATGTATGGTACGCTCCTAGTCCAATTCCCCTGGGCCCACTGTGGCTCCCTTTCCCACTCACTTCTAATATGGGAAGCCTATCGGATTGTGAGTGAGGCTGATGTTGCCAGCGGGATAACCTTGAAGCTCTCCTAACAAATTTATGACCAAACTGTGAACATTTAGCAGCTACTGGTATTGGAACAGAAATTTCAACTGATCATGACACACCACTATACGGAGACCACATCACTGGATTGTGTTCTATAAGATGACCGTGGCACCACCACCACACTTGCTAATGAGAAACCAAGAGATTCTTCTCCTTTCTCTAGAATTGGCCACAGGCAAAGCTCTAATTCGTGGGTGGAGATACTGGAGACAGAGTCTGCAGTGTGACCACCGACGCTAGAATTGCAAGGTATTTAGAAGCAGGAATGAGATGGGAGGATGCTTGAAAAGATGAGTGGCAGGGTGAGTTGGAGGGTGGGTGGAGAGGCCCTTGGGCAGGTAGGTAGGTAGGTGAGTAGCAGGAATGGATGGAAGGGCAGGTGGGAGGATAGATGGGAAAATAAGCGGGAAGATGGAAGGCAGGATGGGTGGGGAGAGAAGGTGAATAGGAGGGTGGATGGGAAGAAAGGTGGAAAGATGGGTGAAAGAATGGATGGGAGGTTGGGTGAGAGGATGGTGGAGGATAGAAGGGAGGATGGGTGGGAAGACAAGATGGATGGGAAGATGGTGGGAGGAGGGGGGAGGGTGAGTGGGAAGATGTATGGAAGGATGGGTGGGAAGATGGGTGAAAGAATGGATGGGAGGATGGGTGGGAGGGTAGAAGGGAGGGTGGGTGGGAAAATAAGATGGATGAGAGGATGGGTGAAAAGATGGATAAATGAAGAACTTCTAGGAGGCACAAGTGAGAGGTGCTGCTGAGAGAACCATGTAGGCCATCGAAGCAAGAGTTAGTGAGGCTTCCGGAGTTTGTCTGCTTTCCACCCTCTTTGAAGAGAGGGTCAGCCAGGGTAAATTCTGTGGCTTAGCTATGATGATACAGAAGGTCCTTCTGAAAAGAATGTGGAACTCAGCCTACCTCAGTGTGTCACGAGGCCTGAGTTCTGTGCCCAGTCCACACGGCCAGAGCAGCAGGGCACAGTGCTCAGAAGTGCATCAGCCCTGCCCTCAAGAAGCTGGCTACCACCCTTCTGAACTAGAGGCTGCCAATGTCCTTGGAAGGGGGTGGGGGAGTCAGGCTCGCTGGGGATTCCACCAAGCTTTGCCTGCTGGACTTGGCCTTCCCCTTCAGGGAGTGGAGCAATGAGTGTGGGCTTGACATTTCATCACCAAGTAAAGGTGCATTCCAGGCTTTTATCTCCAGACCTCCTTCTGCAGTTTTCCTGCTCCCTCCATCCTGGTGTCCCCACCCCAGAAAGAGACAAGAAAGGATTTTCAAAGAACCTGAAGCATGTATGTGAAAGATGGCTTTCCTAAGAGCACCACTGGTTGCTAAGAAACTAGTAGGATAAGAAATGGAAACCATCAAGCCACTCCTAAAAATAACCAAGTGGACTGGGGTTACTCATGACCCATAGCAGCTGCATGGCAGAAATCTCATTTACACTGAGCAGAAGGGGGACATTAGCCTGGCACATGCATTCGTCTCACCCTCCACTCACCAGCATGTTCAGGAAGTGTCCTCGGTGCAGATGTTTCCTGCATGTCCCCTCCCTGCCTAGGTCTCCATCACAGTGATGCTGTGTCAGTGTGTGGATAACCACAGCCCCACCGCTGCCTCTCCTCTCTTTGCTGTAGAGCAGGTGACCACAAGGAGGGCCTGCTCCTGGCAGTTCTATTCTCTGAAGACTGAGCCCCTGTCCAGGCAGAGAGGGTGAGAGGCCCTCTCAGACATGATCAGGCACAAGGATGCAAGAGTCAGCTCTCTCCCCAACAGCCAAGGCTGACTCTACCCACCAGTGGGAAAGGGAGGGGAGGACATCAAAGAACACCGGGGAGAGTGGGAACAAAAGGAAGGTCTTTGAGCTATGGTGCCGAGTTGGCCAGGCCTCCAGCCCATCTCAGTGGTCACCTCTGAGCAAGGGAGGCAATTTTCAAGTGTAAAGATGGAGAACATCTCCTGATTAGTGGCAAACAGGTGGTGGGTTTTGTTCCAGTCCAGAAGGCTGGCAGTTCAAACCCACCAGCCACTCCTCGGAAGGAAGGTTGGGCAATCTACATCCGTCGTGATGAGGTTGTTGTTTTACGTGCCATCGAGTCAGACCCGACTCATAGTGACCCCTCCTTGGGTTCCTGAGGCGGTGTCACTACGGAAGTAGATTGCCCAACCTTCCTTCTGAGGAGTGACACCACCTCAGAAACCTAAGGAGGGGTCTCTATGAGTAACACATAACAACAACAAGTCAAAAACTATTTCTAGTCTGTTTTCATTTTCAGAAAGGCACAAAATTTGAGCTCCCACCCAGATTTCCTGTCTTTAAGCTACTAGGAAACAAGAGAAAGGGAGTCTAAATGAAGGATGGCCATGGAGAGTTGTGCAGGTTGCTCACTGCGTATAGGTGTTTGGCCAAGAGCTGAGTAGTGGCTGCCGATGGGCCCATGCCTCAGCTGAGCATGCACCCTGGTGTTGGGCTGCATCACAGACCCTGGTGGGAGGCTAGGTTACGCACCCTGGTGTAGGGCTGTGTCATGCTCCCTGGTGTGGGGCTACATCACCGACCCAGGTGTGGAGCTATGTCATGCACCTTGGTGTGGAGGTATGTTGGGCACCTTGGTGTGGGACTAAGTCCTCGAGTAGGAAGGGGCATCTTTCTTTATTTCCAGGGAGATGCCGTATGGGTTTTCAGAGGCCCAGTCTGAAACAATTATGAATAGTAGGAAACATCATGTTAGTGATCACATAACCCTTCTTCGTGCTGATTTCTTCACCTTCACATATGTAAAATGAAGACAGTAGTCCCCACCCTCTGCTAGGACAGGGACACTGTGGTGAGTGAGTAAGGCTCATGGGGTTGCCTTGCTCAGGTGCTTGGTGACAGGCTGGTGGGGCCCATGAGTTACCTCTGTACTGAGAAAAACTCAGCCCCGTGGCTTACAGGTGGACAGCAGGAGCTTGAGAGAAGACCAGGCCACTGTGACCAATAAAGTCCTACAGTGCCATGGCACCCAGATCTCCTCATGTGGGGGTTGAGGGAAGAACAAGGGAACACTGCCCAGAGATGACAGTGACCAGTGACATCCCTAGGAAATGCATGGGGGAAATGCCAGGTGGACAGGACTACTGTGAGCAGGTAGACACCCCAGTCCTTCTGTAGTGAGAGATGTTATTCTGTCACTGGCTTGAACTCTAGTGAGCACCCCCACACACACATACACATGAAGCCCTGGTGGTGCAATGGTTAAAGCACTCAGCTTCAGTGGTTTGAACTCACTAGCAGCCCCATGGGAGAAAAGACCCAGGGATCTGCTCCCATAAAGATTACAGCCTTGGAAACCCTATGGGACAGTTCTACTCTGTCCTATAGGATTGCTATGAGTTAGAATTGACGAGATAGCATACAACAACAATAAATGTGTGTGTGTGTTTGTGTATGTATATATGTATTTATTTATTTTTAATTCTGGATGGGGATTGGGAACTCTGTGGCCTTTCTGGGCCTAGCAGGCTTTCCAGCCATGAAGATTTGGGGCCTTGTGTGCACAGAACTGACCACCCATCCATTAGTTTGCCATTCTGTGGTGGCCTGCATGTTACTATGATGCTAACAGCTCTGCCACCAGTAATTTGAATACCACCAGGCTCACTCAAGGTGGACAGGCTGCAGTGGAGCCTCCAGACTGTGACAGTCTAGAAAGGAAGGTCTGGCGATTGACTTTTGAAAAATAGCCAATGAAAACCCAACAGATCACAACAAAACATCATCCAACCTATGCTGGGATGAGCTTCCTAGATTGGAAGGCACTCAAAATACATGGTTGCTGCCACAATGGCCTCATATACTAACAATCATGAAGATGTGTGGGATGGGCAATGTTCTTTTCTGCTGTACAGCGGGTGGCCATGAGTCGGAGCTGACTTGGCTAAAAATACCAACACATAGAGAAGCAGAGCTTTTGCCAACTCTAGCAAATTTCCCAACTCTTGTCTTGGCTGACAGCACCACTGGGGGCGTGGACTGTGACCACAGCATCAGGCTCCATGAATGACCAGTCTGTGAGCACCAGCCCATTGGAGAGGGGACCTCTGTCGAGGGAAGTGGCCTGCTCCAGTGACAAGCCCTAACTTGGCCACTGGTCAGCACTCACCTCTCCACCCAGCTCTTGTAGCTGGGGATGTCCTTGGCATAGAGCAGCTTGTTGGAGGGTGAGTCCTTGCCCAGCCGGTGCTCCGACGTGGAGCAGGAGTCCATGAAGGTCTGGGCCACCACCGAGAGGCAGGCATCCGTGATGCTGTTCTTGTGGATGTCGAACACGAACTGTGGGTTTTTGATCATGTTGACCCAAAACCTCAGAGGCAGGCTGCATGGAGGGAAGAGGCAGAGTGTCAGGGAGTGGGGCAGTGGGGCTGTGGCTTTGCTGGAGTTCTCTGGAGAGAGAGGAGGCAAGAACTTGCAGCTCTGAAGAGACTTCTGTGCATCACAGAGGAGTCCCTGGGTGGCACCAACAGCGTTCAACGAGTAGTTGAAAAGTTGGTGGTTCAAATACACCTAGAGATACTTTGGAAGAGTCCTGGTAATCTGCTTCCAAAATGAGGCTTGAAAACTCTACTCTGCACACATGGGGTGGTTATGAGTCGGAATCAACTCAAGTAACAACATTAAGTAACAACGAACAGCAGCAAAGTAACAATTGGACCAATCAACAGCAGCTAACAACAGCAACATGTGTCAGAGATGGGGGATGAGGCAGGCTTCATGGGTGGGCTCACTTTCCAGGACACTGAGGCTCATCAAGGTTGACTAATGCACACACTGTCGGAAGGTACTGGAGTTGGGTTTGATACTTGCTCTCTGCCTGCAGTGCTCATAATCGGGCTTGCTGCCAAACTGGCCTTGGGATGAGAGATGCTGTTATGTGTGCAACCTAGTGGCATTCCTGACTGTTCTACTATCTGCCCCAGGCCCGGTGCAAGGAACATCAAGTTGGTAAACTTTAAGGAGCAGCCTGGACTCTATTCTTCATATGTCATTCCCTGCCAGCAACGGTAGCTGGGAAGGGGCAAACACACCCTCCTCATCTGGGGATGTCAGCCTATTGCTGCCTGGCACAGTAGTGGGTGGAGCTGTTGGGCTGAGCTAACTGTTTCAGACTTCCAGTCTCTAAGGGGGCCACATTCACTCCTCCTCTTCCCCACTGTGTCCCTTCTTCTCCCCTCCCCATCTACTTCCAGTTAACCCAAAACCAAACCCACTGCCATAGAGTTGATTCTGACTCATAGCAACCCTCATTGAATTTCCAAGACTGTAACTCTTTATGGAAGTAGATTGCCTCATCTTCCTCCCTAGGAGAAGCTGGTGGGTTTGAACCACTGACCTTCTGGTTAGCAGTCAAATGCCTTACCCATTACACCACCAGAGCTCCTAGTTAGCACCACTATATACCAGGACCTCTCTGTTAGGAGTGGATGGAATAGACGCCCTCTCTGCCTTGCAGAAGATGCCGGCTGGTGGGAGTCATGGGGAAGACAGACACGCAACCACAGAATGTCCAAGGACCGCAGGTGCTAGGATGGAAGAAGTGTGCACAGGGTCCCATGTAGGACAGGGGGAGGTACCATCACCAAGTCCACCCAGAGGGTAAGTGTCCAAAAACACTCCCGAGGGGATAACACTTGATACCTTAGTTTAAAGGATTCATGGGTGGCCCTCTGGTGGATGAGATCTGGAGGAAGGAGCAGAGGGAAGTACTGCAGGTGGGGGAATCAGCATAACTGTAACTCACTCTGTCACTAGAAAGGGTACCTGGGCATTGAGAGAAACCTGCCCCACCTGCCTGTCTCACTGTCCCTTTCCCCAGCAGGCTCTCCTATTCTGTGGCTTCCACACCTGAGACCCAGGTTAGGAGGCAGAGAAGGTGCCAAGCAAGCAAGGGCTTATGTCCTCCCCTTTGTCCCCACCTCTCTGCCTTCTGCCATTATTCCCTGATGTGTTATTGTGGTTTGGGCTGTTATTCTCACTGTTGGCAATAGTTCTAATGTTCTTCTGTGTTTGGTTGGCCTCTTAGAACTGGCACTCTTTGAATGAAGTGATTTCAGTACTAAAAAAAAAAAAACCAAACCCACTACTGTTCAGTCAATTCCAACTCAGAGCAACTCTATAGGACAGAGGAGAACTGCCCCAAAGGGTTTCTAAGGCTGTAAGTCTTGAACGAAGCAGACTATCTCATCTACCTCCTGCAGAGTGGCTGGTGAGTTCAAAGCACCAACCTTTTGGTTAGCAGTCGAGCAATTTAAACACTGTGCCACCAGGGCTCCTATGATTTCACCCCCAAGTACAATATTTCTAAATCCATTGTTTCTTAAGCAGCTAGGACACGCACAAAACAAACACTATCACTACAGAGAGCCTTAACATTCAGGATTGCCAGTCCATCACCAGGGACATATTAAGTTCCTGCCACGTGTGCAGCATAGGACATGGGCAGAAAAGCACTGAGGTTTGACAATGTAGGGGAGCACTTGTTTCATCCTAAGAAATCCAGAGTGGGAAAGAATGGGATGTCCAGGAGCCCATGAAGAGCCAGGAGGTGGCAGAGCCTGTTGGAGAGGCATTTGGACACTTGTCAGGCAGCTGTCCAGGGTTCCTGAGAGGGAGCCATGACAGCTGGGCTCTGAGCCCTGGATGAAGGAACCCTGGATTCCCAGTAACAACGTCTCCTATCCACAGCTTCCCAATTTTCCTAAAGTCCCATCTAGAAATTGTAGTTTGTGATCAGCTGCTAACCTAAAGGCTGGCAGTTCAAACCCAGAGGCTCTGCAGAAGAAAGCCCTGGTGAACTGCTTCAGTAAGACCCTATGGGGCAGTTCTACTCCGACACACATGGGATCACCATGAATCAGAATGTATTCAATGGCAACTAATGACAGCAAAGACCACCACCCAGAACAGGGATTCTGGGAGTCCAAATCCATTGTCTGGTTTCTCCCAACTCTGCCTTGCTCCCTAAGCCAGCAGTGTTGACAAGTAAATCAAATGGGGAAGCCACTCAGCACCAGGCCTACGTAATGAAATATTAGCATATTATTAACATTAGTGGTGGCTCTAATCTCTGGTTGATTGCAGCCACTCAGGCTAAATGAGCAGGAGGTTTATTTAAAAGAGAAAAGGTAGGGGACTGTGGGAGAGAGGGAAGGGAGAGGGGGGAGTCACAACTTGACCAAGAATAAAGAAACAATTTCTTTTCAATCAAGGACAATTAACTCTAAGTCGATACGCAGATCTCATAATTCCTGGACTAACTGCTTTCTGTCGAGGGCAGCAACCAATCAGGGTCAGGGGAAGGGAGGGGTCCTTGGGTGGCAGAACCTGAGTCCCATACTCCTGGTTACATCTGGGAACTCTTTCATTTGGTACTGAAGTTCTCAGCAGTAACATCCAGTGCTTGTTTGGAAGAGTAGCTGGTGTGGACAGAGGATCTTCCACTAACTCAAGGGTGTTAGGGAACCTTGGAGATGCCCTTACTCCAGCAGGGGGTATGAGTTGTTGTTGTTGTTGTTGTTGTTATGTGCCGTCGAGTCAAACCCGACTCATGGCGACCCCTCCTTGGGTTTCCAAGGCAGTATCACTACGGAAGTAGGATTGCCCAACCTTCCTTCCGAGGAGTGGCTGGTGGGTTTGAACCGCCAGCCGTCTGGTTAGCAGGCAAGTGTCTTAGCCACTATGCTACCAGAGAGACAAAATATTTAGATGCCATGTCAGGTGATATGCTTGTAATGAGCTACTGGGCCACTAAGAGAACTTAGGGATATTTTGGAAATACATAACTCTACCCAGTCAGGGGCAGTGGTGATTTAGTGGAAGAATTCTGGAAGCAGCAGTCAGGACATCAAAAGACATATTGCATTTGAGCAAATCTGTTGCAAAGGACCTCTTTCAAGTGCTGAAGAGCAAAGATATCTCCTTGAAGAGACTAAAATGTGCCTGACCAAGCCTCATATGCATGTGAGAGCTAGACAATGAATAAGGAAGACCAAAGAAGAGTTGATGCTTTTGAGTAGTGGTGTTGGCAAAGAATACTGAAAGTACCGTGGACTGCTAAAAGAACTAACAAATCTGTCCTGGAAGAAGTGTAGCCAGAATGCTCCTTGGAAGAGAGAATGGCCAGACTTTGTCTCATCTACTTTGCTCACATTGTCAGAAGGGACCATTCTCTGGAGAAAGATATCATGATTGGTAAAGTGGAGGGTCAATGAAAAAAGGGAAGGCCCTCAACGAGATGGATTGACACAGTGGCTGCAATGATGGGCCAGGTATAGTAGGAATCAAGAGGCTGGCACAGGACCAGGCAGTGTTTTGTTCTGTTGTCTATAGGGTCGTTAGGCGTCAGAGATGACTCAGTGGCACCTAACAACAATGACGCAGGGTTGGACTCTGGGCCAGTGCACCTCATGCTCTGCCACCACCATGTCAGTGGGGGCTTGTATGTTGCTACGATGCTGAACAGGTTTCAGCGGAGCCTCCAGACTAAGAGGGACGAGGAAGAAAAGGCATGGTGATGCACTTTTGAGAATCAGCCAGTGACAATCCGAAGGATCACAATGGACAGACCTGCAAATCATGGGGATGGCACAGGCCTGGGCAGTGTTTCATTCTGTTGTGCTATAAGTTGGGGTTGACTCGACAACCCCAGAGAAAGAGAAGGTCTGGGCAGAGCATTGATATATTCTGAAGAAGTAAGAAGAAGACAGAATCTCACTGACTGACAATCAGAGAGCAGATTGGGTCGGCTGAGATGTGCCCAGCAGAAGAGCTCCGTGGAGTCATGGGAAGAAGCCTGGGAGAAGGAAACCCAACTGTGCCTAGAGGCAAGCACAGAGAAAGACAGATCCAGGCAGGACTTCCACAGGGGTGTTGGCTTCCTCCGATGTCAGCGCTATCAACGAGGACTCCAGATCCTCACGGTTTGATTTCAGAAGAGCTGGAAGAATGCCACAAAGGAAGATCATCCAAGAGGCAATGGAGGTGCAAACCCCACTCTTCAGTTCTACCATCCAAACCTGCATTCCTGCAGCATTTTCCAGTTTCAGCTGAGAGCACCATTCGTCAGGTGAAGGAGACCGGAAGTCAGGGAAACGATGTCACATCAAGCTGCAGCACCCTGGCCTCACTTCCACCTTGATATGTATTTGGGGATTTGGGTTCTGAGCCTAGGGCTAGTTTTTAGGGTGCCTGGTTGTGCCCTAGGGTCACATCAGTGCAGATGGAAGGCGCCGGGCAACCAGCCTATGCTCCCTTGGAATAATGCCCTAGGAAGGAACAAG
>NW_006921984.1:1083902-1130404 GCF_000298275.1 Orycteropus afer afer | reverse complement strand
CCTGGCTGCACACAACACACCTTCTATCACTGCATTTATCGTTCGGGCCAGACAGCTGACTTCCTTGTCTCTGACTGTCATCTATCAGCTCTTGGAGGGCAGGGACCATGTTTTATTCGTCTGTGTGTCCTTGGTGTCTAGTATAAGGCCAGACACACAGGGAGTACCTAAAGGGAGGGTGGCCTGGCTGTGACGTATGTCATATTACTATTTTGCTCATTTAGCTGATTCAATAAATGTTTGCTAACTGATGGACTGATAAGAAGGATGGACAGAGAGATATGACTAGCAGGAACTGAGAGAGGAGGTGAGCACAGAGCTAGTGGTTGAGGATGGGGAGTCCAGAGAGATCACCTGTTCCACGTCTCTGCTGGTAGAGGTGGGTTCACAAAGGCTAGGAGACCTAGGGCCCCCTCATTACTAAGTGCTCTGCACCCGTCACTCACCAGTTGCTCTTCCAGGTGTGGCGGACATGTGGGTCGTGAATGCCATGCTTGTCAGCCTGCTCATCTAGGAAGTCGAACATGTACTTGATGGCCAGGGGCAGGGCTGAGCCCCGGTGTGCCGTGCTGAAAATGGTCTCAAAGAGGTCATCCACGAACTTCTGCAGCGTGCCCTGGGGAGGAGTACAGGTCAGACCCAGCCTGGCCAGGAGCTCTGACAGTTACACAGCTGCATCAGAGCCGCGGGCGGGAGGGCTCTGTCCAGCCCTTCCTGCTTGGGTGAAGTCTATGCATTGAATCTTTTTTGTGTCCCCTTTCCTGTGCTTTGAACTGCTTTATATATTTTCTCACATGTGGAAAACAGATGAACACTGAGGACTGGCCACAATAAGCGTTCCTCTGCCAACGAGCCAGTCTGCTTTAGCACCTTTGGCAGTGTGATTTTAGCACTCTTCAAGAATGCTAATGGTAGCTCACTTGGTCAGAGCAGACAAATACAGTCTGCTGCTTTGTTGGGAACATGATCGCATGGGGTAATGAACATGTTACTCATTTGGCTTTGCAGAGAGAGCACCGAGCTAGCCTCAGGAGCGAAGACAAGCTGCAAGCATGGATTGTCTCCAGAACCAAGGTCAGCCACGGTCCCGGGGAGCTCACTGATGGAGCCCTGATGTCCATAGCTAGAGACTGCGTGACACCCAGAGATGAAGTCATTCTCTCATATTGTGAGTGTCTAGAGAAGGGAAGGATTCAAAGTTTCTGTGTGCTTGTCCACGTGGATTTGTTGTAGCTTTGCCTAGAGCTATGGGTTAAGAAGGATTCTGAGGGTGTGTACTGGCAGAGAGTACAGGGATGGATTAACGACGCCTGATGTGGAAGATCATAGAGTGGGTTCTTGCACAAATGCTAGGTGTCTGTCCCTTCTAGCACTATGATGGGGTCATAAAGTCCCATCCCATGCCCTCCACCCTCGACACTCTGCTCTGAAGTCTGGTACCTTGGTGGCCAGCAGTCGGGTCAGATAGATTTCAGACACCATCTTGCTTCCTCGGTCGCCCTCCTTCTGGTCCCCGTGTTCATGGTTCTTCACCAGGTGCCACATCTTGACTCCACTCTCCAGGTCAGGGGTGATCATGGGTGTGCGGGAGCGCAGGCTGTCGGGACTGCCCGTGTACCGGATCATGTTCTCTGCCAAGGCAATGACTCCACATGCGTGAGCCACTCAGCTTCCAGCCCTTGAACTCCTAAGACATGGCCTGCTCCAGCCGAGGCAGCTCTCCTCTCCTCCTTGCTTGGTCTTGTACATTGCCTGTGTCTGAGAGGCCTTTCCTTCTGTCTCTGGTGAAATTCACCATCTGGGGAGCTGTCTGTGGCTCCTCCTACCACTCAGATCCCCACCCTCCTGCACGCTGCACCTCGTTAGCCCTTAATTATTCAATCTGTAAAAACATCAGCTTGTACTGTTGTACACTTTTCCTTATACAGCTGCTCAAGTCTATTCTCAGGACAAGTTCTGGGTAGTCAATTAAGTTTCTAAATAAACGCAGGTGGCCGATCTCCATTAGTAAGTGTGGATCAGTTACATCATCACCACCTTGTAACCTGCTCACCCATCACCTTCCCTCTGATCTGTGCTGACTCTTAGGAGCTGAGATGCCAGCCCTTGTTGGTGGGGTGGGTGAGTGAGGACTGAGCAGGAAGGGAGAGGCAGGCCTACTGTGCACAGGCACCAGGGTAGGTGTTTTTCTTTGTTAGTCACAATACACCTGTGAGATGGGTGGTTTTCTCAATCCCTGTTTTACTTATCAGAAACTTGAGGCTCATAGCAGTTGGGTGACTTGACCCCAAGCACATGGGTGGGGACACAACGGGCTGCACTCCTCTCCTCTACCCACATCCAGGCCTCTCCCCTCTAGCCCAGACTCCTCAGGGTCCAGAGCACACTTTCATGAAATGCCTGATCACAGCATGACCTTTGCCAGTCACTTAGTCTTGAAGTCTCTGCATTATAATTTACTAATCTGCATGACAGGGAAACTGTAATTATTTAATTCACTTGATCATTATAAGCACAATCTGAGACTATGGAGATGGCAAACGTGAAAGTGTGTTCTAGACTACGAGACACTCGGAAGGTACAATCCTCTGTTTCTCAGGGATGGAGGTGCTGTTTCTGCACCAGGGTCTTAGATGAAGACCAGGGCCTCGTCTCCAGTCAGACTCCCCCTATGATAGTCCACCGTCTGGTGGACCCACCCTACCCCAGGACTGCACTCCAGCCATGGTCCCCAGGATGACACCATCACATCTTACCATATTTACTGGCCGAGGTCCTGGAGACTGTGGAGTTATTCACTGCATTGTAAGCTGTCACCTGCTTGGACACTAAGGCGACCACAGAACCATCTGGCACCTATAGGAAAAAGGCTTCTAAGGACATGGGCACAGAAACTCTGCCACCCCAAAAGATAGGGACAGTCACCATCCCAGGGGGCAACAGGCAGCTTGCTGGAAAACCAGGAGACCTTGGAAGCTGCTAGCCTTCCTTCAAATGAAAGAAGACACAGGTCTAGAGGGAGAATCACTAACAGTGTTAGAGTCAAAATGACCGTCTACCGATTTGTTGTATGGTGGTGGCTTTTGTGTTGCTGTGATGCTGGCATCTATGCCACCGGTATTTCAAATGCCAGTAGGGTCACCCGTGGTAGACAGGTTTCAGTGGAGCTTCTAGGCCAAGACAGACCAGGAAGAAAGGCCTGGTAATCTACTTCCAAAATTCAGCTGGTGAAAATCTATGGATCACAACAGGATATGGTGCACCATGGTGCTGGAAGGCGAGCTGCCCAGATTGGGAGGCACTTACACAGTAACCATGACAATGGACTCAAACACACCAATGATCACGAAGACGGTGCAGGCCGGGCGGCATTTCATCCTGTTGTATTCCGTGCATTGCAGCTGACCCAACGGCACCCAACAACAACATTCTACTCAGCGGCTCACTCTTGGAGGGACTTCTGGCAAGGGCTCTTCGCCAGCCTTCTCTAACCCAGTGCTTCCCTGGAGACCACTGAGCCTCAGGCATCCAGGAGAACTGCTAAGGAAGGGCCTTTTCTTGGGGACTCTGGCCACTCCCTGCAGGAAGTATACACCTCAGCATCTTATCTCCAAGGAGGCCAGGGTTTCCTAGCTAGATGACAAAACCTCCTCTGGGCCACTAGGAGAACAGTGCTGGTGAAGAGGTGGATTTAGGGTTTGGTGTCTCATCGTGGGGAACCTTTGGGTGATACAGATAGCTAACACTCCTAAGGGCTGGCAGTTTGAATCCGCCTGGAGACACCTTGGGGCCTGGTGATCCACTGCCTAAAAATCAGCCACTGAAATCCCTATGGACACAGTTCTACTCTGACCCACTTTGGGTTGCTATGAGTCAGAATCAACTCAATGCCAACTGGTTTGGGTTTTGTCTTGGGTTGGAGAGAGCCTGTCACCCCAAGACTGGGCCTTGCAGGGAAGTGTCCAGGTAGGGAGCTCCTGTTTTCTCCCTCCCCTTCACCTGGTAATGAGCCAAGGTGTTCAGTCTCTTCCAGTCATTCTCAATCTTGGTGGTGATGTCTTCATCCTGCAGGATCATCCTCGCCCCGCTGCCTTGCCGCCACTCTGTGGAGAGAGCAGTGCATCTCAGAGAGGCCCGCTGGCCCCTCCACAGGGTCCCTGAGGACTGGAGTGCAGGGCCACCTCAGGATGCATCTATGGACAGACATGCCAGCATACACCTCCATGAGGGTGGACACTCTCAAGGCAGAAAGGTCCTGAGTCCTATTCTGGTTCTGACCCAACCAGTCATGGGATGAGAGAGGGGATGACCTCACCTGTGCCCCCAGACCTCCAGCTTGCTGGGAGCAGCCACATCTGCTAGAAGCAACTGCTCAGTAGGGACTAGCTGCATGGACACAGCAGGGGAACACACTTAAGAAAGTGCCAAGCAAATGCAAGGCAGCATCATTACTGCAGGAGCCCCTGGGTGCTGAACAGTTAAGTGCTTGGCTACTAATTGAAAGGCTGGTGGTTCAAGGCCACCGAAAGGTACCTTGACAGAAAAGTCTGGTGATGTATTTTCAAAAAATCACCCTTTGAAAACCCTATGGAAACCAGTTTTCTGAGACACAGGGTTTCACCGTGAGGCAGGGTCAACTCATTTAGAGGAGTCTCTGGGTGGAACAGATAAGTAACACTCTTGGCTGCTAACCAAAGGGCAGCTCACTCTTGGAGGGACTTCTGGCAAGGGCTCCTCGCCAGCCTTCTGTAACCCTGTGCTTCCCTGGACACCACCAAGCCTCAGGTGTCCAGGAGAACTGCTAAGGGCTGGGGGTTATCATCCCTGTGGCTTAGCTCCTCTGGTTCACTGGAAGGGGTTGGAGTTCATGAAATCAAGACTGTGGAGTCACTCACTGTCCACACCCATCCTATTCCTTGTACCTTTCCCCCTAACACTGGCAGGTAGGGCATCCTTGGCAGTGTGACAGGGTCAACGTATGGGGTAAACGTGAACAGATCAGCAGATCCCACTCTCATGCTGAGGAAGTCCCCACAAACTTGATGTGGACCATATCATTTTTGTAATCTACCCAACGCCTAATTGTTTTATTCTGTAGATATTTACCTACATCTTCCCCATGGGCTCAAACCCCTGCAACACATGTCTCCCTGATGGAGCACACGTGGGGAAACAGAGATGTTTCTCATCCACCAAGTCCACACCCTGTACAAATCACACATAGATGGATAAGGCACATTCCAATCTTGAAAGGTACACATGGAAAGCATGTGCATACCAGACACATGCCAGCCCCCTCCTGCATGTGTGTGCACACACACACACACCAGGAAGGAAAAGCAACCTTTTAAATCCAAACGCAACAAGCATTGCAGCCCAGGGGTACTGGGCTTTGTCCAGAGGGTGGCTGAGTGCTGGCGTGAGTGACCCAGAGGCTCCTGCCTGACCCTCTGGGTTTTTTCCAACAGCCCATGGAGACACATCTTCAGTTCCCTGTCTTAGGCCCACTCCCATTCAGGCCACGCATGGGCCCACGACAGTCTCATTGACGGTACACACAGCACTGATCCCTCCTTGCCTGGTGTGTGGAGCCTGCCCTGAGCCACCACCCCATTTTCCAGATACAAGCATGGTCTCAGAAGGAGCTGCTTGTACTCAGAAGCAGCAGATATGATGCTAGAAGCCCAATTGTTGGCTTTCAGTTCCCCAGGCTTCACTGCTCCCTGCTTTAGAGCTGGCCGTTGTTCGATGCCGTTGAGTCGATTCTGACCTATGGAAACCTCACATGACAGAGTAGAACTGCTCCATAAGGTTTTCTTGGCTGTGATATTTACAAGCGCAAATTGCCAGGTCTTTTTTCCCATGGAGCCGCTGGGTGGGTCTGAACTGTTGACCATTTGGTTAGCAGCCAAGGACTTAACTGTTGCAACACTAGCTCCTTTGCACCCGTCAGAGCAATGCAAACAGAAGGATGACATGCTTGTTTGTGGGATGAAGAGGATGCCTCAGAGGTGCCTGGGGACCACTGATCACTTAGACCTGATGACAGCACATCTGGAATTGATCATCACGATGAGGTTGACCAGCAGTTAAGATAATGGACAAACACAGAAATAGCCCACGGAGGCAGCTGGTCATAGTGCTTGATTTGCTGTGGTTGTGTTGTTGTATTTTATGTTTTTTTTTTTTTTTTCCATATGTATTCATGCATGGAGGAAGCCTTCGTGGCTCAGTGCTTAAGGTTTCAAGTTCAAACCTACCAGCTGCTCTGCAGGAGAAAGATGAAGCAGTCTGCTTCCGTAAAGGTTATAGCCTTGGAAACCCTAAGGGACAGTTCTACCCTGTCCTCTAGGGGCACTGTGACTTGGACTCAACTCGAGGGCGGTGAGTTTGGTGTGGGCTTTGCTTTTGTAAATATGACAGCATTGGAAACCCTATGGGGCAGTTCCACTCTGTCCTATAGGGGTGCTGTGAGTTGGAATCAACTGGATATATGGCAGCACCTGTTTTCGATGGATGGCTGGGGCAAGAGAAGAGGACTAGCTCTAAGCTGGTCAGAGACTTGAAAAATTGTAGTCAGGCTCTGGCGAAGATGCCAGCCTGGGCTGAGGGACAGGAGCAGTGATGGGCTCTGCAAAACCAATCAAATGCTGTCAGTGTGGACCTGGACCCTGAGAGGTGGCCAGGCTGTGACGACGGCAGGAGCTGCCACTACTCAACTTCACGCTGTGAGCTCAAGGAATCCAAGAGGGCCATGGATGAGTGGCCTTAGGGCATGCACATCCCTTCCCACCAAATCCAACTGTGCAGATGTGTGGGCTCAGGCCTTTCTGCTGGCTTGGATTGTCAGCCTGTGACCACATACAGTGGTGGCAGGAGCTGGCCGAGGGCCGGCAGGAGACACACTTGTCACTGGCACGCATGTTTGTCATACGACAAGGAGCCCTGGATGTCCCAGTCCTGCTGTCCCTCTTGCCCCACCTCTGACGGGTACCAGCTGGGTGGTGGGAACTGTGGTCTTTTTGGTAATTATCTCACAAAGTTAGAAATATGCCCCAAAATACAATCTGAGGAGAGGGAGATGGTGGAGAGTGGAACTAAGGGCAGAACGTCTAGCCTTGTATTCCTTCTGTCAAGCCGGTATTTTTGATACCTCTTATACAGAAAAGGTGTTACGTGTTTTTGTTTGTTTGTTTTTAAATTCACAGGTAAGAAAAATGAGACACTGGGTCCCACCCCATACCCAGTCCTCACGGATGGAAGCCCAGAAGTATGGAGACTGGCACTGGGAACTCTACCCCAGGGCTGCAGAGATGCCATAGCCGGGGACCCACCCAGCTGAATCCAGCTGGAGGAGCAGGTAGAGCCCAACCGGAAGGAGCTGTGTTCGCTGACACAGGATGATGGCTCCTGGTACAGTAGCATAACAGTTAACGTGCTTGGCTGCTACCTAAAAGGTTTTAGGTTCCAGTCCACATGGAGGTAGCTCAGAAGAAAGGACTGACAATCTATTTCCAAAATATCAGTCATTCAAAACCGTATGGAGCCCAGTTTTGCTCTGACACACATGGGGTCACCACACATTGGAAGTGACTCAACAGCAACTGTCAGCACCGAAACCTGCCCTCAACACTCACTCTTATCTGCCTAGGCCCCTTCATGTGTTCAGTGGGCTGAACACACTCCCACTTCTGTTTTCACCCCTGTTCCTGAAATTCTTCTTCCACAAGCTATGGTCTCTACTTCTCCAGACTCATCATGGAACATCTCAAGACAATCATGACCAGGAGCAGGGCTCAGCTTTCCCAGAACTGTGACCCCACATCATGACCTCAGCAGGGCTCTAAGCCCTTGAGCGATACTGAGTCAAGTAGGGACCTGGGAAGGCCAAAGTCAAAGGCCACTGCAGCTGGCCTTCCCATCCCATGAACAGCCTACTCCCCCAGATGGTGGACAGGTTCATCCTCACCCAGGAGGAGAGAGCTAGGAGAGCAGGTTGAGTCAGTTAAAGGTGAGGCTGCCCTGGCCTCAGATTGCAGGACAGCCCCATCCCCTCCCAGAGCATGCTGCTGGGGAAGCAGCCTTGCTGGGCCCAGAGGAAGGGCCAAATCTAACTTTATGCTCTGCCTGCTGCTAGACATTCAACACAGACCCAGTTAACATAACAGAGATGACAATAAACAGAACCCAGGCCCCTCCCTCCAGCCCTCTTTCCACCAGAGCTCCGCCTTGTCCTTAAAACAGCACTAAAAATGCCTCTCTGTTGTGTCCACAGCTTGTTCTGGATGAGGTGACCTCATTAGGGCAGCCGAGGGGAAGTGTGACACTGGCCAATGGCCAGCATCCTCTGTGTGAGCACTTGGCCTCCCCGGCAGTTGGCACCTGCCCTTGGGGCATAGGGAGATGCCGGGAAGTTGCTCCAACGTGCCAAGTAACCTGTGGTGCTCAGCTGGCGATGGCCTAGATGATGCCACACAATGTCCACTCTGGCCCAGGCCAGTCGCTGGTGTCCCAGCTGGAGAGAGGCCTGTCCTGCTGCCCGTGCTGGGATCCAGATCTTGGCTGTGTCAGGGCCCCGGTCTTATGCACTCATCCAAACAGCATGGTGGCCAGCACTGCCCAGGAAGATACTATACAGACTTATACAAGGTGTCTCATGAAACAGGGCTCCTGGCCCTGTACAAGTCCCCATGGGAGAAGAAATAACCACAGGCTAACAGAGGGTGAGAGGAAGGATGTCAAGGGTGCCTGACAGGCACGAGGGTGGGCATTCTGGTCACAAGGTGCCAGTTTTGTGATACTTCCAGGTCCTCAACCCTTGTACTGGGCCCAGCAGGCCTCCAAACAAATGGACCAGGAGAAGGCTGGAGAAGGAGACCCCAGCCTACTCACCTGTGCACACCTGTCAGCAGGTGAGCTCCAGGAGACACCTGGCTAAGAGCCCTGAGACCCTCAGTCTTCACTGCTGGAAAGCTCCAGGAGCAGGCATCAGAGAAGAGGGTGATAGGACACAGTGGGCTCAGAGCACACTACTGCCGAAAAGACAGCAAACTGGCCTGGGCAGGGACAGGAGGTGACCTACAGATGCTTCTTAAAAAGGAGGAAGAATCCGATGCTGCGACCAAGTTCTAAACCCCAAAATTATTGACCTATGGAAATGTGGGCTTAAGAAACGAAATTCTGATATGGAACTGCGGGGCGTGCATTTAAGGAGCTAGGTCTTTGTAGAATGTAAAGCCATCCACACTGGTGAGTTGTTGCTGCTCCCTGGGATGTTTCCAGAGCAAAGGTGACCGGGAGGCCAGCCTCTGCTACCAAGTGAAGACAGAAGAGTCCCAGATTCCTGCAGCCTCCTGAATAAGGAATGTGGCGGCTCCTGCCCCCTTCTGGGCAGTGGCCTGGGTCAAAGAAGAGTTAAAAAGGCAGGTGGTGGGCAGTGGGGGGTGGGAGAAGGTGACCCTGGCATTCATATGCATGGCACCTCAGGGACATTGCTAGCTCTGACCTCTCTCAGGGCTGCTGCCTGACAGCCCCATGCCCTGCCTCAGGCTACCAGCACAAAGGACAGATACATTCACGATCCAATTTGTTATGAGGCCACCTTCCAGGGAGAGAAGGAGGTGAAAGAGAAAAGAAAAATTCCATTATCTTTATCTGTCCTTCCCATCAGGAGCAGGGTAAATGCGAACCGGGAGACAGCTGCTGTGCACGCTTTATATTTCACTAAGAAGATAGTGTATCTTTTTATTGCATACAGGAATTACTTATTTGAAAAAAATATATCCTTTCAGGGCGGCTTGAGCGGCTAGAGAGAGGGGGGCAGGTTCCGGGGGCTATTGATGGAGCGTTTGCATTAAACGAGGAATCTCTGGAGGTCATGGGCTAACAGAGGGGAGAAGAAGCATGCGGATGCCACCATGTATGATGGGAACAGGTGGGACATGCTACGTCTCAGCCTCTCTGCTGTGTGACTGCGGTCCAGGCGCTGTGCCTCTCTGGGCTGCAGTCTCCCTCTGTGAGGAAGAGCTGAACGAGACCATGATTTCTTCAGGGGATCTAAGAGAGGGGAAGTGCCCTGCCTTCCTTCTGTTACCGAGCCAAGAAATATGGGGCTTTCCCGAGTTGTGTTGGTACAGGGAAGTCCCTTGCCTGGCATGGAGCTTGCCACGAGGTAGCCTCCCCCTGCCTGGCACGGGGCTTGCAACACAGTTAGTGTCCAGAGATGCAAGCAGGTCCCAAATCCTGGGGGCGGAAAGGGGCTTTAAGCTGGTGGGGACAGCTTCATGTCAAGAGAGTGAGGTATTCCCAGCATTGTGCTTTGAGAGTTCCCCAAAGCCACCTGCCCCTGTGGTGGACACCTTTCCACCCCTAGCTCCCCGAAGACTGCGATGAAGGGCCCTTCTGTCTTTCCCTTTGGTTCTCATCTTGGTTCATCAAAACCCGGTTGCCATCAAGTCGATTCTGACTCCTGGAGACCCCACGTGTGTCAGAATAGAACTGTGCTCTGGAGGGTGAACTTTCAGGAGCTGGTCACCAGGACTTTCTTCCAAGTTGCCTCTGGATGGACTTGAACCTGCAACCTCGCAGTTAACAGCTGAGTGCATTAACTGTCTGACCCAGCCAGGGACTCCTTTGGTTAGTTAACAGCTGGAAAATCTGGTGATAGGGTGGGGGTTTGGGAGGGAGACACTCGGTGAAGATGGAATGGACAGAAGCGTTGGGAGGAGGGAGCTAGCCAGGCCTGAGGAGACTGGGATGACAAGGTGGGTTCAGGGTGAGGGATTGGACTCACTGGACACAACTTCAGGGCTGGCTCTAACGGTGTCTGGTTCCATCTGAGCTACCTGGGGACAGGTGCCCTTGTCCTGCCAGGGGTGGGTGTCAGGAGGAGGGGGCAGTCTGGGGACAGGATTTGGGGAAGGCTCAGGGAGAAGGGGTTGAGTGAGGGCGGCCTCTGTGTGTCTGTGTGCCACGTATCCCTTCAGCCTAGACTAATGTTTGATAATAATAACACCTCACATGTAGAAACTCTTTCAGGATTTCAGTGTCCCATACCTACAAACAGGAAGAGCAATTTCCTGAAGCTATAAGCAGCTGCTCCCTCCCCACCCCCCATCAGCGGGTGCCATTTCCAGGTGGAGAGAGTTGCGCCTGAGCAGCGTCCACCAGCCAGGAATGGTACCCCTCCGGAAACAAGCAGGCTCGGAGGCATGGTCCTGATTCGGCTGCAGAGGTGTCTCCTTAGCTCGGAGCATGATGACTTTGAAGCCCTTTGGCCCCATCCTTCTTTAGGTCCATCAAGTGTTGAGGCTACCTCAGGGCTTATCTTCTTGACCACCCATCTGCCCTTCGCCAGTCAAGAATGAGAAGGTCTCCCGGTGCAAAGATGTAGACCTGTCTCCTCAGGAGGGGGCAGGGAGCCCCCTGCTCTATCTCATGGGAAGTCACCCCATTCCCAAGCACCAGGAAGCATTGCCTCTACCTGCACCCACACACATGAGCCCCTTGAATGTTCTAGCATAACTTTTTCAAACACACTTTCAAGTGTGAAGATGCATGTCCTCAGACTAGCTCTCCCGCTGTGCTTAGGTTGTCATCACACCGTTTCTGCAGATAGGGACACTCTCTGCAGATAGGAACTAAGCACAGGCCCTGCCAGAAGAGCCACAGATGAAACAAACAACAGGAGTGTTGGGTGCTCCCTGGTGCAGCCCCCTCTTGTTTGGGGGCAGAGACCACAAGGCTCTCCCTTCCCAGGAACTGCTTTGTCTTCCTCTGGCTGGGACCAACAGTGACATGCTCACTGCTCATCGAAAGGTGGGAGATCCAAGGTCCACTCAGAGGTGCCTCAGAAAAAAGTCCTGGTGATCTACTTCTAGAAACTCAGCCATGGAAAACCCAATGGACCACAGTTCGACTCTGACACACGTGGGGTCGCCATGCATCAGAATGGACTTGAGGGAAACTGGTTTGGTTTCTTCTGTTTGGTTCCAGGACAGGCCACATGTGCAACCTCAACTAATTTATACTATGAGGCAGATATTATCATTGTCTCCACTTCAGAGACAAGGACACAGAGGCACAGAAAGGTTAAGTAACCGGACCAAGGTCACATAGCTAGAACTTGGCAGCACCAACAACTCAAACCCAGGTGTGTGTGATGCTGAACCCCCAAGCTGCCTCTCTTGCACTCCAGCCTCCTCACAGACCAGGGCTCCCTTCTAGGACTTCTCAGGGTGACATCCTATGAAACATGATGATATCTCAGTATGGCTGGCCCTAAGTGGCCTTGTTTATATAGGCTATGCAATCTATTCATGGAACATTCCAATCAAATGTCACCCTGCTCCCCAGCAGCTGTCACGGCTCATTTTCTCTGTTTTTTCCCTCTCGCCCCTATCACTGACCCAGATCCCTCTGCCTCAGGTATTCAGCAAAAATTACAGACATGGAACAGAAGCAGGAGGGAAGAGCCTGGGGGACAAGATCTTGGAGGACTTGGGCTCGGACCAGCAGACTGGCCTCTGAAGTCCCTTCATTCCAGTTACGACTCCTCCACTCCTACCTCTAGGGCTTCTCAAAAGACCCCAGAGGCCTAACCTGCCAGGCCAGGCCACCCACAGGCCTGCAGACCCCTATCTACACGCCCATTCCTAACCCACTCTGACCAAGTCTACACAAGCATGAAGGCAAACCCCACGGGCAGCCCCAAGCCCACGCCTTTGCCTCCCTGGATGTCCCTTTCTTCCTCTGCTCCCTGCATCCCAGCATTGCCTAGCTCCTGATGGGGGTGGCAGGGGTGCACAGAGGCCTTCTGCTCTCAGGACCAGCTATAGGGCAGCCCACTGCCAGGCAGCCTACTCACCCAGGTCCATGTCTGCAGCCTTGGGCCGGTGGGAGCAGGGCACGTTCTTGAAGATGGCGTCCAGAATCTTCTCCTTGACCTGGGTGATGGTATCGCAGTTGAGGATCTTCACAGGGACCTCGGAGCTATTGGCGTTGTCTGGGTTGACACAGCTCAGGACCTGGGTGGGGGACAGGAGCCAGGTGGGGGTGGTAGCAGGGTCTTCAGAGATTCTGCCATCCTGAATGGCTCCTCCTTCCAGAATGGTCTGGAGAGAGGTGGGGTGACCCCTCATCCCTGGGTTTCTACCAAACCCCACTGTCCTGACAAGCAGCGGGGTGCACCAAGGCTTTGGTGTCACGGTGGGGGCTGCACACATGATTCCCAGTCAGAACAAACACCCTTGAAGTCCCGAATGTTCAAAGGGAATCCTGTTGGAGCGGGGGGCGGGGGCGGTGTGAGGGGCCTGCACTGGAATGAACATAAATGCCTGCCCACGTGCGCACTGCTTCTTCCACGTGGCCTCGTGCCAGCTCAGCACACGGGGACCTTTGCCTGCCTGTGCTATCTGTCTGTCTGTCTTGCCACTCCCTCTCAAACAGAAATTCAAACCTAGACCTCACGGGAATTGAGCCCCTTCCTCAAAGGATTTCATAAACATTGGTTTTACGAGGTTTCAGGTTGGCCAGAGGCTGCAGAATCTATAAGATTAACACGTTGTTTAAAAATACAAATGTGTCCTTTGCAAAGGGCAGGTGCCAGCCCCCTGAGATCCATTCCTGGCTCTAAACCAGACACCTTATAAAGGGGAAGTGGGCACCGCCTGGTTCCAACCTCAAGTTCTCTATTTGGAGCTAGTTGAAAAATTTAAAAGAATCTGCTTAAAACCTCAAACAATAAGTTTTTAGCTCTGGTAGCGTAGTGCCTAAGGCACCTGACTGCTAACCAGAAGACTAGCAGTTCAAACCTACCAACCACTCCTCAGAAGGAAGGTTGGGCAATCTACTTCCTTAGTGATACTGCCTCGGAAACCCAAGGAGGGGTCGCTATGAGTCGGCTCTGACTCAAAGGCACATAACAACAACAACAGGCCTTTTCCAGGGGACCCTGGGACATAAACAGTTAATAGGCTTGGCTGTTAAAAGGTTGGAGGTCTGAGTACACCCAGAGGTCCTTGGAAGACAGGCCTGGTGATCTACTTCGGAAAACAGCCACTGAATACCCTGTGGGGTGCAGTTCTGCCCTGATGCACGTGGGCGCGTGAGATGGAATCAACTCATTACTAACTAACTGGTCCTGGTTGGAGCCCTTTCTATGGGTTTCCGGCTCTCGCTGCTCTCTCTATTTCTACATTGTCGAGGCCCTGCGGGACCCTGGGGAGACCACGGCGGAGAGGTGGGTGCTGGAGGGTGCAGGAGTAAACTAGGGCAGAGGCCTGGCCAACAGAGGTGACACACCTTTCTTGACTCCCCAGGTCCTCTGGGCCTGGGCCTCTGTGTCTCTCCTCTGAACTCTGCTCCTTAACCGCTCCCAGTTGCCACATCTGGTTTGCAGAGCCAGACAACAGCCTCCCCATTCCCCTCCTGCTCCACGTGGTGGCAATTTAGAACTCTGGCCCCGGACGTCTGTGTTCCATTAGCAACCAGACTGCTGGGAGCTCAACCAGGGACATGCTTGTTCCATTAAAAAAAAAAAAAAAAAAAAAATCTCTTAAATCTGTAACACCAAACTCTCACCCTCAAAATATCCTAGACTGGAAATGATAGTGGGAGGAGGCCCGGACCATGCGTTCCTTCCCAAGGCCTGCTCCTAGCCAGCCCCTGCCTTCTACCCTCCTTCCAGGAGCCACGCCCTGCCCACAACAGCCAAGTGCAGCCCAGGCAGTGGGCAGTGGTGCAGCGGCTCAGCCTCACCTGGGCAGCAACAGCAACATGGATTTGACTGCTAACCAGAAGGCTGACGGTTCAAACCCACCAGCCACTCCTGGGAAGGAAGGTTGGGCAATCTACTTCCATAGTGATACATCCTTGGAAACCCAAGGAGGGGTCACTATGAGTTGGATATGACTCGACGGCAGTGCGCTATTTTTTTTTTTTTTTTTTCCTGTAAGAGACCATGGGGCAGAGGTCAACATAAGAATCAACACACAACACAGAAATCTGATCTGAGTACCACCTCCAGGCGTTTCTGCCACCCCGGACACTCATGGTGCCTGGTTATGGTGCTGCATGGACACTCCAAGGCAGGGGTCCATCCACCTTCTAGAAAGAAGACAGCAGTCCCACAGAAGGACAGGTCTCCCTGGCCACTGGCCAAGCCCCAGCTCCATCCGGAAGTTCTCTGTCCCATCACACCACATGAGCTAATTTCTGAGCACACTGCCTGGTGTTTCCTCCACAAGGTCCCGCAGTACCTCTCCCACTTTACGGAGTATAAGAACCATGTGGGAGTCTTGTTCAAATGCAGTTTCTGATTCAGGAGAGGCAGGCGGGGCCTGAGATTTTGACATTAAAGCAGGCTCCCCCGGGTGCTGGTCCTCAGGGCACTCCTGGCAGCAAGGCCCTGGGCCACGCTGGCTGGAGATCCAGTTAATCAATCACTGGACAGTTCAGAGATGCCGACACTAGAATGGGGAGAGCTCAGCAGGCCCCTGAGCCCCTCATTCACCCTCAGTGGTCACCCTCCTTCCCAGGGCAATGTTACCATCAGCTGACTCAGCTGCCTGCACCCTCAGCTCCTCCAGCCATCACCCGATTCTGCGACTCACCGTCTCTTTATTTGAACCCTTCTCCTTGAGTCTCCTATAAGCCCTATCTGAGGCTAACACCTTTTCTTCCTTCCGGTCCTTACTGACCATGGAGGGCTCCTCCCCTCGCCAGTGGGTGTATCCTTTCCCAGACTCCCAGGAGGCTGGTCAACCTGGCTGCAGCCATTTTTGCTGCAGGCAAAACCATTCCACTTTCTCTGCCTGTCTCATTGCTCCTCCCCCAAGTCTCTCCACCTAGGTGAATGCTCTTCGCCCCACTCCAATTGCTTCCCATCCTCTTTAAGCTGGGATGCTGACAACAGGCTCAGTGTGCTAACAATAGCCTGGCCTCTGGAATAAAGATGCAGCAGTTTGAGGAGAGAGCATTACTGGGGCAGATTCAATGTTGAGAAGCCGCTGATGAGCTCAGGAAAGAAAGGGAGTGGAGGGTCAGATGAGGCAGGAGACAGTTAATCCGTAGTTCTGTCTCATTAAGAAGTCTATCCAGAGCCCTATTTTGGGGAGGGCTTCTCCCCCTCTCTCCTCTCCCTTTCCCCTTTTCGTCAGAGCCTCTACCCCTCTCCTCGGGAGCAGACGGGCACTGCTGGGAAGCAGAGGCCTTGTTCATATTCTGCTCCTTTGAGTTCTCATCAATGGGCCAAGCCTGCAAATCTGTTAAGATGTCAAGTGGGGATTCCCAGGGCTCTGAAGATGGGAGCGGGACAAGTGGGGGCATGGTTCTGGTCAGTGCGGTGGGGACTATCCCTGGGTGTGGGACTCAGCCCACTCAGTGAGGCTGAAGGGTTGTCCCTGCTGCCCCGTGCCCTGTCTGTGGTCTGACCCCTCTCCTGAGAACGGCATCACCAATTACACCCCTTCTCTGCCTTCTTCTTCCCCTCCCTATTTCTGACTATCTTGCCTCCATTCTTGGGAGCTGCCCACACATACCCCCAACATTCATCTTTTATAGGATTTGCTCAGTCTTTCCTTCCACTTTCTCTCCCCTTTCCTGCTGGGGGATGGCAACTCTCTCCAATGCAGCCTGGGTATGAGCTGTCTGGGCCAGGGACACAGAGGGGCAGCTGGTAGATAACTGTAGGGGGAGGAGGATGAGGGGCCTGAGTGAGCACTGCTGAGTGTTCACACTGTGAGGTTGATCTTACCTCATCCCATCTTCTCAGCAACTGGTGATGCAGGTGCTATTATTTTCCCTTTTCTAGAAAGTTCTATGATGATCCCTATCTTTCAGATAAAGAAACTGAAACTCAGAGAAATGAGGAACTTGCCCCAAATCACCTAGCTGGTCAGTGGAGGAGGTAGGGCTCAAATCCTGGTCTGACCTCATGCAAACCCTGTTGTCTCAAACACTGAGCTACTTGGTCTCCTATGTTCTGTGGACGTGCACCTTAGCCCACGGGCCCTCCTGGCCTCACACTGCACAGCTCAGGCCACAGCAGCATGGGATGTCCTGGAGCTTAGACTAGTGGGCAAATGTGGACTTGAGAGCCCCAAGCAACATCTCTACTGCTGTCCTCCGTGCCCCAACTCCCTGCCTGTGTAGAACTGTTTTGCAAAGTGCTCGCTCTCCACACCGGGAGAACTGAGGCTTAGGACATCTTTGGGGTCAGTGGCCAGCTGACAGCATGAATATTACTCCCCCATTCAGGCCACTGCCCTGGCATTCAGGCCAACATTAGTCTTTTGTGGGAGTGTTGCTCAGATATGTCTGGGCCATGGGTTCCCAAATCTAGATGCCCTGGTGTGGTGGCACAGAAGACATCTGAAGTGACTGACAGAGTGAGACACCTGGCTGAGCTCACGCAGGTGACACACCTGGAGAGCTGGCTTTTCAGACTTTCTGCTGATCTCTTGACTGTGGTACAGGACCACAGCCTACCTCCCGGAGCAGTGAGGAGGCAGTGAGGAGGCAGTGAGGTGACCTACCAGGGTCTTGTAGTCGATCTGCTGGCGAATGAGCTTGTCCTCGCTCAGGGAGTAGCGGGCCTCGCCCGTGATGGCATCGATGGGGCCTTTCTCCATCTGCTGCTTGATGGCACAGAACAGAGAGAAGAGTGGCTCCCCGGCACATTCCTAGACACAGAGAAGGAACACGCTGGGCTCTCTCCAAGGGCCCCCTTCTCCGAGGGGCAGCTGCCAACACCGCCTTTCCGTCTCCCTGCTCTTTTCTTTCAAGTCATAGATTCCTTCCCGTTCTCTCTCCAAGCTGTCAATCACAGGGTCCTCTCCCAGACTGGCCTTTCCTGCCCCCTTTCCAGAGCTCTGTCTCCTTTCCTTCCTATCTCTCACCCCACCTCCTTGCCTTCTCTGGAGCCCCATCCCAAGGCCGAGGTCAGCCCTCTGTGGCATCAACTCCTGCAGAAACAAGTGTATAATTGGGAACAACCATTCTTCCCCTCCCACCCCCATCAAAGCCCTGCTCCCAGGCCTGGACCTCATCAGCCTCTGTCATCTGGGCTGGAGGGGCCCAGAGGCAGAGGGGAAGCAGGGGATCATGGGAAATTGTTATTAGTATAGAAGAGGGATTTAGGCTCGCTCTGTCCCTGACCTGGGGGCGAGGGCTGCCTGCAGGGGCTGTGTCTCTTAAGACCTAGACCTGGGCGCTCTATCTTCTGAAATGGCCAAGAGAGTATTTCTCTTAGTGAAGAGGGGTTCCATTTCTTGTGAGGGTTGTAAAAGGCAGTCCTGGAGCCTGCAGACTGTGGGTATGGAGGGGAACGGGCCAAGCTGGGGGAGGAAGTTAGAGCTCGTGGTATACAGAGGCAGGGCCAGCAGCATTCCTACCTTGAGGAACTTGTAGAGCAGGAAAGTGAACCAATTGGTCAACATCTTCTCAGCCACCGACTCCGTCCTGTCCCCAGTCACCGAGAGGACCAGCAGAGCAAGACAAAGAAAAAGGCAGGTGGTCAGAGCCCCCGGCTAGGGAGGACAGATGAGACCTGCACTGATCTTGTTCTTTGTGGCTTTTGGGAGAAATCTTGAGATCCTAATGAATAAATGAGTTTCATGGACTCCTAGATACTGCCTAATGACAAGACAAGCTCTCCCCACAAAGCTGGGGCACGACATTCTGAGCATCAGGCTCGCAGGTGGCCTCCTGGGGCAGGCCTGAGAGCAGCTCTGCCCAATAGGACGTCCTGTGGTGATGGGAATGGTCTCCCTCTGCACTGCTCCATACCAAAGCCACAGGCCACTGCCCCGTACCAAAGCACTAGAAATGTGGCTCGTGGGACCAAAGAGCTGCATTTTAAGGTTGATTTACTTTGAACTAACTTAAATTTAAATAGTCCCCTGGGACTAGTAGCTACCATGTAGGATAGTGCAGCCTTAGAGCACTTGGTGGAGTCTCTGGGTGGTGCTCAACTGCTAACCAATGATCTGAAATCGAGTCCACTCACACATGACTCAGAAGAAAGGCCAGGTGATCTACTTCCAAAAAATTAGCCATTGGCATGCTTGTGGAGCAGAATTCTACTCTGACATACATGGGGTTGCCATGAGTCCAAACTGAGTAAGAGAACTTTACAGGGCAAAATGTGCATCTTTGGGGGAGAGAAGAAAAACAAAAGTGGGAGATGCTCATTTGGCAGTGGACAGAAAGGAAGGTACTAGGAGAAGGGGGTTAGGGTCAAAAGGCCATGTTGAGCCCCATAGCCTAAGCTAAAGATCCTAGAGCCACAAGAAGCCCAGAGCCATACACCTAGCCTATCCCAAGAGTTGACAAAATTGTCTTCTGTAAAAGGCTTTCATTTGCAATTTGCAAACGTGTTTCTTGAGTCTGACACGAATCTTTCATGCCTCAAATCAAGCCCATTGACTTTTCTCCTTTGGAAGGGAGGATGGTGCAGCAGGGTTATCTGCCAAAGGACACTGTGGGTTGCATCCACGTAGAGAAAATCAGCGACACCAACCTCGCACTCAATGTGTGGCCCGTTCCAGAGAGCTTCCATCCAGGTAGTTTGCATAGGGTTTAAGGTGGCAGCTGCCAGAAAATACTAAGAACTGAAGCCCAAAGCAGTTGGGCAGCTGCCAGCCTATGAGGAAGCTGGGAGGAGAAGAGAAAGAATCTTGAAAAGGGGGGAGCTGGAGGCAAGGAGAAGAAAAGGGAAAGGAGAACAGGAGCCAGGGGCCATCTGGGAGAGCGGGGATGAAAAACAAGAGGGGTGCACAGATTCGGCCCGGGACCATGCCGGGAAACTGTCAGTGGGAGTTCTGCCAGGCAGTGGCTAGCCTAGAATTACGCCAGTGGGTAGCTCTTTGGTGACAGTAAAACAAAAATCAGAATGATCTACCTTGCTGTTTCCAAAGCTGTGCGATTGCTCCTATCTGTAGCAATCTCTTGTAGCTGTGCCGGCGAATGCCCACGGCACCAGGAGAAGGCCTGCAGGAAACACTTCTGAAGCCAAACTGACCAAGTGGGAGCCACTGAGGCCCCGCTTCCAACCCAGACACCAAGGATGGAGACAGGGGGCAAGTGGACAGAGGCAGACAGCCAACAGGGGCCAGGTAGAGGACTGGATGTAATGACTTGGTTTGGAGTCTCCCAACTGCAGATATGTGGAAGCTAAAGCCATTGGATAACTTAACCTAGGAAGTGGCCTTCAAGCACATGGAAAGTGCTAATGGGAGCGTGGGAGGAGTCAGAGCCTCAATTTGCTCTGAGTCCAAAAGCACCGGACAAGGTTATGGCTCCCATGGGACATTTGAGGTTTCACTGGTGCTGAGTGGGAGGCAGCCCACAGCCTAACACCAGTCCACCCAGGGCAGAACTGATGGCAGGAGCCAGGGAATACTTGCTGGTGGCATTGGGCAAGGTGACGTTCAAGGGCTAGACCAGCGCTTCTCAACACATTCAAACCACCCACGTGGCTGGTGAAAATGCAGATTCTGATTCTGGGGCCTAGAGCAGGGCCTGGGGACTAGAGCAGCTCCCAGGGGACGCTGTCCACAGATAGCACCTCCAGTTACAAGGGGCCAAACCTTCTGACCCTGAAATTGTGGAGCAAAGATCCCCAGGAGAGCATGGGGTCTCTGTCCCAAGGCAAGTTCTGATCTGCGTAAGACCTGGAATGGTCTACGTGACCTCTGAAGATGCCCCGAGAAAATAACTTCAGCAGAAAGAGCCGCAGTCAAGGGAGTGTGAGGGCAGGGGGAGGATGAAGACCAGATGACAGGGTAGAAGAAAACACCGGAGCGAGCAGATGGGCCCTGGCAAGTTCCAGACACTGACATAACCGAGTTCTTACAAACCAACAACAAGCAGATGCTGTGGAGTCGGCGACGACGCATGGCAACCCCACACGCCAGAGCAGAGCTGTGCTCCATAGGGCTTCCAGCGGCTGGATATTTAGAATACAGCCAGGGCTTTCTTCTGAGGTGTTTCTGGGTGGACGCAAACCCCTACCCTTATAGTTAGCAGCCAAGCATGTTAACTATTCGAGCCACTTAGAGTCCCCAGGTTCTTCTTCAAAACAAACAAACAAACAAACAAAAAAAAAAAAAACAAGCCCACTGCCATCCAGATAATACCGACTGATAGGGACCCTATCATAGTGACCCTATTGGAAGTAGACAGCCTCATCTTCTCTCCTAGAGTGGCGGGTGGGTTTGAACCACAGACCTTTCGGTTCTCAGCTGAATGCTTTAATCACTATGCCACCAGAGCTCCCCAGGTTCTTCCTACAGGGTGGCCCCTGCAGCTGCACCTCGGGCAGGCAGTTCGGTGCCCTAACCTGCCTCCCTGGCAGTTCCATTGAGCTGCCGGGCGGCCAGGCTGCTGTTGGGGCGCCCCGCCCCCAGCCCCACACGCCCACCTCCTGAGCAGCAGCTTGGGGTGGTTCTTGCTCTCCAGGTTCTTGTCGATGAGGTCGGCCAGCAGCTGCTTGAGCACGTCGGTGGCGTACTCGAGCTTGCTCTGCAGCACGGTCATGATGAGCGAGGCCACGTTGCCGCGGTCGCGCATGGAGAAGCTGCGCTGGGACTCCAGCGTGCGGATGAAGGACAGCAGGAACACTTTGTTGTTGATGAGCTGTGCGAAGAGCTTCAAGCCCTTCTCCACACGCTCCTGCCGGTAGCCCGGGGCCTGCCGGGAAGACACAGGGGATCCTGACTGCCATCTGCCTAGAGGGGCCGGTAACACCCGTGCCCTCCCCTAGGGCTGGACTATGCCTTCACTGGTGACTCTCCCACCCTCCACTCAGGTCACAGCCCACCTGGCTAGTGCTTCCAAGCCCTTCTCTAGTGCCAGGCACAGTATTAAACATCTCAACACACATCACACCCTGTATGATGGGACCTCACCCCTAGTTCAGGCACCAAGAGAACCTCACAGTTAGTGGATAGCGATACTGGAATTTGAACTCAGCTCTGGCAGAGCCAGGCCTAGACTCTTCCCTGAGGGTCAGTCAGAGCCAAGGAGTGGCCTTTAGTGGGTAGGCCACCTTCACGCCCCCCAGGGAACTCTGGAAGGTCAGGGCTGCTTCAGTTAACACCCTACTCACCCAAGGAGTCGCCAGGCCTGGGCTCCCGCTGAATGAAGCTGACCCTTCTCCAACCCACGGGTCCTGTTGAGGACCAGTGGTCTCAGCATTAGGACTCTAGGGTCCCACATGGGTGTGACACTGGCATGCTGTGCCACCTGGGGCAAGTCCCTTCACTTCTCAGGGAGCCCAAGTTCATTCCCCTGGAAAAAGGGGTGCGAGGGAGCCCACTCATCTCTAAAGAGCTCCCTAATTCTAATGCCTGACATTTGTAGGGACTCCTTCTGGGACCTTGCTCAATGCAAGGGAAGGGGAGGAAGACATATGCATGTGGAGGTGCCTGTAAGCATGCAGGGTGGGTGTCCACTCTGCACACACGAGTCGGCAGTGAGCTCGGCAGGGTGCACATGGAGGAGGCAAGCAGAGTCTCTGAAATGCACGAGAAAGCTCACAGCAGCACTGTTGGTGCCTAACAGCCCTGAACTGGAAACCCCCATGTCGGTAACAGTCAGAGGGGTGTATGGGAGACTTGCAGCACATGTACAGGATGGAATACTACACAGCAGTGAGCATAAGTGGCTTGTTGCTACTCACAATAACAGGGATGGAGCTGACCAACCTATTAAATGAAAAAACTCAGACTCGAAAGAGGAAAGTCCTTGTAACAGTACTTAAATAAAGACTTAAAACCAGGTAAACTTAACCAGTGGTTATTTTGGGTGCAGTTGCAAGTGGGAAATGTCCTTGAGTGTCACAAATGGTTTGTGCTCAATTACTAACCTAAAGGTTGGTGGTTCAAACCTGCCCAGTGGCACTGTAGAAGACAGGCCTGGCTCAACAACAGGGGTTTGAGTTTTGTTTGGGTTTTTGGTTTTGTGATTGGGAGCAGGCATTGGGGGTTTCTAGATGCAGGTAATCTTCTGTCTCTTGAAGGATGAGTTCGTTGGGGAAGGTCTACCCAGCAGTCCACTGACAACTTGTGCATTGCTCTGTATGTATTAAAAACAAGTAAGCCAAGCCTTGGCCATCTAGTCGATTTTGACCCATGGTGACCCCACGTGTGTCAGAATAGAACCGAGCTCCATAGGGTTTTCTTGGTTATAATGTATATGGGAGATGACTGCCAGGTCTTTCTTCTGCAGTACGTTCAAACTGCAGAACTTCCAGTTAGTCACAAACCAAACTCACTGCTGTCAAGTCAGATCAGACTCATAGTGACCCCCTCCTTGGGTTTCCGAGGTGGTATCACTACAGAAGTAGATTGCCCAACCTTCCTTCCAAGGAGTGGCTGGTGGGTTTGAACTGGAAGCCTTCTGGTTAGCAGTCACATGCCTTAGGCACCACACCACCAGAATGCAAATCATTTGTACCACCCAAGGTCCTTTCTGTCCATAACTTCATTTGAAACAAAACATTTCCTTGCAAAAACAAACCACAGCCTCTGCCTCCAGGGGGTGCCCTCTGGGAGCACAGAGCAGGGCTTCCTGCATGCATGGGGTAGGAGGGGCAGGAGGAAGTGGGGGCAGGAGAGAGCCCCATAGGAGGTGCCTCCACACCTATCAAGACAGGCTCCCATGGGAAGGTCTGTCTTTGGGAAGGAGTACCACATGGTAGTGGACAATGTGCCTTCAGAGTCGGTAAACTCACTGCCACCGAGTGGGGCTAAATTCAGTCACCGTCACTTAGCTGTGGGACTCTTGGTCAACTCAGTTTTTTCTTCCTCAAAATGCAGCTACCACGTAGCTAGACCTTACTCCATGTCAAGCCCTGCTTGAGCACATTTCACCCACAACCTGTGTGAGACAGGTACTTTTATCGCCTCCAGGGGCCTCAGGGGGATAACTGTCCCAACATCCCAAGGCCGAGAAACATCAGAGCAGGACTTGAACCCAGGTAGTGTGTGCCTACCAGTATTCTACCACCTCATGGGGCCCTGATGGGAACCATGGGGTAACTCTGGGAGGCAGCCACCCACTGCCTGATGCAAGGGCTTCTGTTGTTGTTGTTGTTGTTATGTGCCGTCGAGTCAGCCCTGACTCATAGCGACCCCTCCTTGGGTTTCCGAGGCAGTATCACTACGGAAGTAGGATTGCCCAACCTTCCTTCCGAGGAGTGGCTGGTGGGTTTGAACCGCCAGCCTTCTGGTTAGCAGTCAAGTGCCTTAGCCACTATGCTACCAGAGCTCCTAGATGGTGGCTATTTGATCCCTTCTGCCCTTAAGATGGTGAAGTGGGAGAGGCTGAGGCAGCGAAAGGAGAACCGGGCTCCTCGGCCCAGGGCCACAGGAGGCAGACATCCATGCCACACACTGGAAGAGCTTCAGACACCCTAGTGCTCCCAGCCGGCGGGGGCCGAGATCCCGCCCTGAACTCCCCAGGAGCGCCCTCATCGATGTCCCTATGGCTGTGGTGGCTGTGCAGGCCTGGAAGCCAGTAGGAATCATGTGTAGTCATAAACCGGGTTCACTGTCATGTCTCTTTCTCTGGGGCCCGTACTTGGAAAGCTATGACCGAAGCACTTCTTGGAAGTGAGATGAGGATGTATCCGATTGGAACGGGCACCTCAGGTGCTGACCTGGACGCTCCGGTGGTCTCCTGATTCCCATGGCCACTCCTTCTCTGACCTTCTCCAGGGCTCATCCTAGCTGGTGCTGCCCAACAGCCAGGGCTGAGCCCTCTTTGAGGCCTCCCTGCAGGGCCTCTGCGGCTCGACTGGAGGTCGAAGAGCAAGCAGCCATGTGTAGTTGGCACACTGGTGTCTGGGGAGGCAGTCTAGAATAAGCCTGGCCAGATGGCACGCTTGGCAGGATGGTGGATTCTGGGCTTCCTGCTGTGCCCCCACTTTCTCCGTGTGCACATGGCACCTCCTTTTCGGCAGCAAGGCCTGGAGCCCTGAGGAGGGGGTGTTTAGTGAAGCCACCTGCAGCTGAATAGCATGGTTCACAGCGTGGGTGGGAGACTCAGACACACCAACGAGTCCATGCCTCCGTAACCCTGGGCTCTACTACCCCGTCTGTACAGGGAGAACAGCAGTGCCCACATCAAAATGTTTTATGAACCTCCAATATGTGCATGATTAAACAGTAACGAGTTCACGACCTGCCTGGCCCCCTCCAGTGACTGCGTCCCCCGACACCTGCTGCATCCACACTGTACCCTGGGGTGCAGCAAGAGGCACATTCTCCCCACTTTATGAAAGGAAGGAGATGAATGAGAGTCTGCAAAGGAGAATCCGGAATGGTTGCCTTTCATGGCTTGCTACCCCAGCCCCCAGCAAATGCCACCAGAATAAGACTTTCTTTTCTCACCAGATGGTTCCCTAATTGAGGTGAAGTCTGTGCATATAACACTGGACAGTAGATTTTAATTATAACCCAACAGGTTAGAGCTTAGGAGCCAACGATAGGTTGAAATCATGAGTGCTTGATGGATGGTTTGCTCTACATTTTGAAAGAGCTGGTGAGTGCCTAGTGGCTGGGCAGCCATGTCCCCTAACACTTGGACTTTGCTCAGCTGGTGGAGAAAGAGAGGACCTGGTGGCCTGCTGTCCAGGACAGCTGAGACCACAGGAATCCTCCTTCTTCACTCATTTTCCCCTTCAGGCCAACCAGCTGGCAGGCATCTCAACTCAAAGGTGGCTCAAAGAGTTAGGAAACACAGCTTGAGATTAGTCAGCAGCCTCCTCAGAATGTTCCCATATTCAGAAAAGCAACAGGGCGAAACTCCTCTGGTGGCATATGATCTTGCATAGGAGCCTGGATGTCACATTGCTCTTGTCAGCTGCCGTGGAGTCGGCCCCTGACTCATGACAATCCCATACACAATGGAACAAAAAGCTGTCTAGTTCTGCGTCAGTTCCATGATCAGTTGTAGATCAGACCATTGTAATTCACAGGGTTTTCATAGCGTTTTTGGAAGCAAATCGCCAGGCCTTTCTTCCTAGTCTATTTCAGCTTGGAAGCGCTGCTGAAAGCTGTTCAGCAGCGGAGCAACACTCAAGCCTGCATTGACGGATGGGTGGTGGCCGCAGGTGAGGTGCACTGGTGAAAAATCGAATCTTGCAGGGAAGGGGAGAATTCTACCACGGAACCACCACTGCCTCTGGGATCTCACATAGCCCCAGGGTAATGTGGGAAGGTTAAGGGTTGATTTCTGTCTGCAGGCAATTAATGTGTTAATTTATTGGAAATAAAAAAGTTGCCATGTGACCTACTTCAGTCAGAGCCTGTGTCTGAGAATGAGCCACCTTGTGGGCTCCCGCTCAGGGAAACCAAGGACTCTGGTTTAATGCCTCCGTGAGCCGAAGGCTGGGATCAGAACATCTCCCTTGTTGATAAAGGGAATGAGAATAGAGAATACTCAGGCTTCAGGGGACATTTTAAGGTACGAGATGTGGAATGAGATCATACAATAGGACATGATGTGATTTATAATGTGGGCCACTGCAGTAGTTTGGGGGGGTGTTCGCCAAGAGGACATCTGGTGGGAGGTGGCTGTCCCCTAGCCTGCTCTAAAGTATTCAGGCAGCCTACAAGAGTGCCACCTTGGAAGTGTTCTTAGGACATCCAATTTAAAGTTAAATGCTTAACAGAAACCTACGTGGACCTGTTGTACACGGGGTCACTGAGTTGGAGCAGACTCAGTGGCACCTAACAACACAACTTGGACCTGGCATGTGGAGCTCATGAGAAAGGGAGGGTAACCTCACCACTCACCCTCTTGAATTTTGACTTCGATTATTCTCCGTCCTGCCTCTAGGGGCCCAGGGGGATGTTCACGACAATGTCCCTTTCTAGGACTGTCATGCCCACCTCACAGAGGGACACCCTAACTCATGTACACACATGTACACACACACAGATTTCTTTTTCCAACCATTCAACATTTGCATTTCTTCCACATGCTGGGTCCTGTATGAGAAGCTGTAAGTTCATGGTGACTTCATGAGGCCTGGTCCCTGACCCATGGCACAGTCTACACATATAATACCACACACACACACTCACATAAACCTGTACTCCCACACTTGAATACACACTCCCACAATACAGTCACACATATACTACATACACATACACACTTACACACATATTCACATACTGCATACACTCATACACACACTCGCACACAAGCACTCTCTCTCTCCCTCACACACACACACATCAAAAACACCCACACAGAATTATCTTCTCTTTCCACCCTTCCTGTGTCTCACTCCAACCTGGAACTTGCACACTCTTCAGTGGGCTAAGCATCCTGGTACCATGAAGTAGGTAAAAGAAAGAGAAAAATGAATGGGAATGAGAGGAGAAAGAGCCAGGAGAATGAGACCAGGAAATGGATAGAGGACAGTGCCATGATGCATACAGCATTGTCATGTGTATACGTAACCTATACACAGATACAGGTACACATGGGTATACATACATGTCTATGTGACCCATGTATGGTTACATGTACACACAGGTATATATACATGTATGTGTGACCCATGTATAGATACATGTACACAAGTACATTTAGGCATATACAGACATATGCATGACCTATGTACAGACACATGTGCACACTGGCATACACACATGCATACGTGACCCGTGCATGCACAAGTATACACATATGGACAAGAGAAAGAGCGGTATATCTGTGAATACATAGAGGCCACCACTTACAGCCTCTGGAGGTGCCCCTTGGTGCTGATCAGCTGGGAAGCCAGGAGGCCTCCTCCAGACAGGACCGCCCATGCCCTCCCTCACAGAAACACACACACACTCAACAACTAGGCATGGAGAAATACCTGTGAGCCCTGTGGGCCTGCTGTGTCCAGGCCGAGCTGCACGGCCTGCTCACTTCCTCGGGAGGCCCACGTGGGCATCCCCTTGGGATCAGTGTCTGGAAACCATGTGGCTCTCGTGCAGTGGGGCTGCTTTATTTCATGGGTACTGCAAACCTTCCTGTTAATCTTATTCTCCTCTGTGGCTTTGGCAGCAGATTTTGAATCCATCCTAATAAGAACCCTAAGGAGGGCTGCTAACGTGGCAGCCCAGAAGCACAAGGCCATGCACAGTCTGGTGGCCTCAAGTGCAGGCTCAGTACCCATGAGCTCGGCCTCGGTCTGCCCCTTAACTGCCGTGAGCCACTGGACAAGGACCCAACGTCTCTGGGCCTAGTTTCCTCACTTGTAAACTGGTGTGCCTACTTCAGAAGGTTCCTGAGAGGGTTCAATGAGTGAAAGTATGGAATGTGATTGAAACCAACCAATCTTAGGACTGTGCCTTGTGGTAATTATTTTGCCGTGGCGTGCTCACTTAGACGTTTCATTTTTCTCTAGCATGTCTCTGTTTTTATCAGCTTTTCCAAATCTCTTCTGGAACAAAGCGTGGTATGAATATATACATAAGCCAGAGACAAAGCTGGACAACAAGGGGATAAAATGTCCCAGAAACGAGGTCCCTTCTGGTCAGAAGACCAGGTGCTTTTGTCATTTACGCTGTCACCTCTCTGCCCAAAACATCACTTTTATCTTTGCCGCATGTATTTATTGAACGCCAACTAAGTGGTAAAATTCATGATAGCGTGGTTTTTTAAAACAAAAGGTGCATGGATCCCTAAAAATGTGCTTGACAGCTGTCTAGTTTCAGTGTATATGTGGAGTTTTTCTGAGGAAAGGGATGTCCATCCCATTCCACAGCCCCCTGAGACGAGGTACCGGCCTCCCACCTCTGCCCCTTGGGGACTGTGCTCACACTGGGATCTGCTTCATGTCTGAGGCTCCCAGGCTCAACTCATCTCCCTCAGAGGGCTGGGCTGGTGCTGGCAAGCTGGAAGGTCACGGGCAGGTGGCACTACCCACCCCCCTAGCCTCCCTCTGAACTCAGGGGCTGGACTTGATAGCTGTGGGCTAGTCTGTCTACCACCCTGAGGGTTAGTCTACCACCCTAGGGGCTGGTCTGGCTACCATGCTGGGGGCTGGTCTATCCACACCCTGGGGGGTGGTCTGCTACCCTGGGGACTGGTCTGTCTACATCCTGGGGGGTGATCTGTCTACTACCCTGGGGACTGGTCTGTCCACACGCTGGGGGCTGGTCTGGCTACCACCTTGGGAACTGGTCTGACTACCACCTCGTCTTACCTCAAGATCCCGGAGGACAGGGTGGTCTTCGATCCCTGGAAAGAGCACCCGCATGGTGTAGGTTCTGTAGTCCAAGAAGGGGATCCCGGCACCATCCAGGTCACTGGTCAGCTCATGGATGTCTGTCTGCAGCTCAGCAAACGCTGGTAGGAAGAGAAGGTGGGGAGCCGCTGGGGTGGGAGGGTACCTGCACTACCTCAACACAATGCTCTGCACCCTCACCCCTAGAGATGCGAGCTGAGTGGTGGGCTGCGGTGCAGGGATGGGGGTGGGGATGTTAAATACCTGGGACGAAGGACTTAGCGACTTAGCACGGGAGAGGACACAGCCTGGGGAAGTTGGCCTGGGGGCCAAATCCTTCCCAAAGGTGGATGGGGAAGGCCCCTCCACAGGCACGTGCTGCTGCTGGGCTCAGGAGGGGCTCCCTGTCTGAAGATGAAGGGCTTCAGGGCTAATGTGCTGGTGGTGGGGCAGGGGACGGAGGAGGAGATGGGAGAGGGGCTCCTGTGGCACAGGTCTGCCCCCTTCCCTTTGTCACCAGGTCATCCTGGTTCTGTCTGTGTTTTACCCTGAGTTTCCTCATAAGTGTCCAATAAAGGAAAGACATCTGAGGGCCCATTTATGGGCCCTGTGGCTCACTGGAGTCTCACACTTCCTGGTGGGCTCAGACGGAGGCCTGCCCCTGATAGATCTCTTCCCGTAAGTATCCAGGTGTATCTGTCCTGCCTTCCTCAAGGAGGTGAGTTATGATCTGCAAGAGGGGACTGCTGTCTGTGGTGTCAACTGGCAGACACAGAGCTGCGAGACACCAGCTGGGCCCAGGGAGAGCCCAGCAGGTGCCCAGGGTGGTTGCCAGGGCGAAGCTGTTATCACACTCATTATGGGCACAGTCGCCACCAGGGTCTGCCCTGAGAGGTACTTAGAGGTAGTGCCACCTGCCCTCCTCCCGTGCTCCTTCACCCCCTGCATCTTTCTCCTCATGTACATGCACACACACACACACACACACGCGTGCACATATGATAACCAGGACGGATCAACACACCTTGGCAAAGACGAACAGCCAGTGGGCATGTCCTAGACAGTATTGCTTTCCAGCTATATTTTCCAGGAGAAAAGACTCTGTGGGCTCTGAAGGGATTCCCAGGCCCAGCATGGCACCACTGCCCCGGGAGGTGGTGGCCGCCCCAGGCCACCCTTGCTGAGGAGGTTAGTGGCTGCCACAGACATACCTCCCCATAAAGCGCTGGCTTCAGCTGGGGCCTGGGGTTCTGAGGCAGCTCGGTGGTCCTGTGCTATGGGACAGCAGTGCTCTTGTTGGAGGGAGAAAAGGGGGTGCTCTTTGACACCACGACAGGGTGCCTCAAAGCTCTCCCTGACTCTTTTCCCCAGTCCTCCCTCACCTCTGTCCTGGCCATCCTGACACAGGTGTCCGTGGGATGTGATGTGAGGCCTGAGGTGACAAAGCCTGATGCATCCGTGTGGAACTTACACCAATGTGTGTGCTTGTATGTGAGTGTGCATATGAACGTATATGTAAGTGTATGTTTGAGTGCATTGTGTGTGAAGGTATGACTGTGTGCATGTGCCTGTGTGTGAATAAGGGTGTACATGTGTATACATATGTGTGCATGGCTATGTGAGGGTGAATTTTGTGTACATATATGTGCACATGCATGAGCAGTAATGTGGGTAAATGTGTCAACATGGGTATGGATGTGTGGGTGTGCATTTGTGTTTAAGTGTGTATACATGCACATGTTACTATTTCAGAAGGTCAGGCTGGTGAAGGCCCTGGCTGGGTCTCATCAGAGCTGTGTGGGGTGCCCTGCTGGCTGGTTGCAGAGACTCTGAGAAGCCACTTCCCTGCCCCCTCCGCCTGGTCCCACTCTGCCCCATGCGCCCTGGGCACCCTGGAAAGTGACGTCATGGCTGATCCTGTGTGTCTCTGTGTAAGCCTCCCTCTTCCCAGGTGGGGACCTTCCTCCAGCCAGCACCCAGACTTTCTGCTGACTCCCAGGCAGGATGCCTGACTGCCTGCTAACACTCCCTTCTCTGGAATGTTCCAAGGGACCTGCTCCACACCCCTTCGTGCCCCTCCCAGCTGGTGCTCAGCGAGTGGGGAGGAGGAGGACAGAGTTGGCTCTTTACTGGTCTGCAGCTTTCCGTAAGCCACCCAGAGCCTCCAACATTCAAAGCCATGCACCTGCCACACATAAAAGAGCTTCTAATCACTACATCTAATTAGAGGGAAGAGTACATTGCGAAGAAAAAAATTAAGCAGCGTAAATATGATAAAAGGCAGTAATTAACAGTCCCACAAGGCGGATGCTGTGTTGACAGCTGAAGGAGGCAGAGAGGGACGGAATGGATCCACTTCCCCAGCCAACAGCCCAGCTTCCTGGGTGGGGGATGCAGCCCAAGTACAGTGGACTGACTTTGTGTGTGAATCTGCAGCAAGAGTGCCTGGAGAGTTCCAGGGTGACACGGGGAACCACGTCCTGGGGCACACAAGCACCTGACCCCTCCATTTCCTTCGTGGATCTAGGGCAGCTGATCTCATTTCCTTCACAGTTGTATTTGTAACTTTTTAAGTACAAGGTGGGAAGCGTTCTTCCTTGTGGGGCTCAGATCTCAGATCAGCACTACGGCCTGGCCTTCCTGCTCAGGAACAGAGCTGAAGATACACATGTCAAGGTACTCAGGTCTGCCCTGGAGTCGGGCACAAGGCCCCTCAGCCAGGATGCCAGGCCTGGGAGTGGATGTAGGGGGCAAAAAGTGACCTGGTTTGCCAAGGGAAAGGAGGGAAGGGACATCTGGAGGGAGAGGAGCTTGGGCATCCCCAGGTGTTGCCAAGATTAAGACCTGTAGGACGTGGTCCAGAGCACGGGCTCAGAGACTAGAGTTAAACACACACACATGCGCACGCACACACAATCTCACTTAGTCACTCATACCCACTCAGCCCTACACCGCCCCACGCCACTGCGCCTGCTACTTTGTGTGAATGACACATACACACACTCACTCACACCCACTCATACACATCCTATCTGTCCCCACACCCACTCAATACACTCTTACACACTCACCACACTCACCACACTCACACAGTGCTCATACACCCACACTCATACCCATATTCAACTCTCTCATATTTCCACCCCCTCAGACTCACATACACAGACACACACACTCACATTCCTACACACACACACCACATTCACTCACACTCATCCATACTCATGACACACATCCTAACACTCCCACACACCACAATCACACCCTCACCTATGCTCACAACCCACATCATTAACTCACACCATTACACCCACACCCATGGGGACACACACATATTCTCACAAACTCTCACACTCATATTCACACACATGCACACACACTGACACCCTGACACACACATACTCACACTCACTCACACTCTGACAGCCATGCTCATACACATTCACTCACCTTCTCACACACTCTCACCCCACACACCGGCTCACTCACACCCCAGCCTGCAGCGTGGCATCACTTGGCCGCTCGTACCTTCCTTGCACTCCAGCGCCACGCGGGACTCCAGGTTGTCCATCTGCATCTGCAGCCGCTTCAGTGTGAGGTCACTCTCCCGGGATTTGCGCTTGTAGGCGATGAGCACGGCCACGATGAAGACGATGAGGAGGCCACCGGCGACTGCGATGCTGATGATGGCGGGCAGGCTGAGTGGGCTGTCGGGGGCGATGTACACCAGGCCCGGGGAGTATTCCATGCCGCCGACTCGGGCCTGGGGACACACGGACGGAGGAGGTGGATGAGGGCCAAGCAACTGGGGGCCGGGCGGGAGGAGGGGATGCTGGCAGTGAGCAGAGCCACATTCAGTGGAAAAGCAGACACAGGGTGCAAGGGCCTTGACAGCCTATACCTGGAGAATTGCTCCTCTGAGGTAAGATCCCCCACACATACCCCGTGGCTGCCTCACACAGAAACAACACACACTGGGATGAAACCAGCCCTAGGACATCAGGGACTGGCCCCCAACACACATCCTCCCGGTCCAGAAGTGACAGAGGCAGAGAGCTTGATGTGTGGCCCTTTGCAGGCCACCAGCAGCCTCACTGTGAGAGCTCGCTTGCCTACAGCAGATGGTTTCCCACATCATGAAATGTCCCGCGTGGCCCTGGAGTGCAAGGAAGGTATGAGCAGCCAAGTGATGCCATGCTGGAGGCTGGGGTGTGAGTGAGCAAGTGTGTGGGGTGAAAGTGTGTGAGAAGGTGAGTGAGTGTGTATGACACTTAGTGTAGTGACATCCAGTATGGAGAGAATGACCGTGCAGCAAAGAGAAACTCAGAAGGGGGTAGGGAGAAGGAGTTAGGGTGGCGAGTAGCTAGGAAGAGTGTGTGGAACAGCCTGAATTCCACCTTGCAGAGCCCTGGTGGCCCAGCAGACACGGGCACCTGAAACCTGCATCCCAGGACCACTGCGCCCCAGCCCGCCAGCCTCACCATCACTTTGTGCCGTCCGATGAGGTTGGGGGACTCGCAGAGCAACTGCACGTCTGACACGGTCACTGTGCACGGCTTCTCCCCGACCAGCACCGTGTAGTTCAGCTTCACATTGCCCCCAGCCACTGGCGGGATCAAGTTCTTGCCCTGCACCGACAGGAAAGCCCCCGTGCCCAGCCCAGGGTCAGGCCCCCAGCCACTGCCAGTGGCCCTGTCATCTACCAGAGGCCCCACCCTCCTGGGAAGCTGATAGAGAGAGAGGTTGCCTTCAGTAACCAGTCCTAAAAATTCATGGCATGCCTCCTACCCTGCCCCCTGCCTCCCAGTCAGAAGCCACTAACTCATCCAGGTGCTCTTTTCAGCTCATCTCAAAGACACCCTTACAACCTTGCTTAACACACTTTCAGTCACTGTCAGTCCATCCAAACTGGCTCATGAGTTCAAACTAATTTGTGGTCCATGCTCTGAAGGGACTCTATGCTCTGTTTGCACGGGATGACACAGGAGGGAATGCCCTATGACCTGTGACCTGAGCCTGGATTCCAGGGATTACCAAAGCTGGGTGTCATCTGGCCAGGGTGCCTCTGGCTGCCCTGGTCATGGCTGTAGAGAGAGTTTTTTCCCACTTCCCACTCAGAGGCTATGCTCATTTGTGCTATGCTAGCTACCACACAATGTCAGCTAGGGACTCCAGTCAGGAGATCTGGTGGGGCTGGTGACTGGGGCCCCTCCTGTGACTGCAAAGCTCCCTTCCCCCTGCAGCGGCCTCCCCCTGCACCTCCCCACCTCGCCCTGCCCACCTTCAGGATGATGGGTGTGCCAGGCTTGAGCTCCAGGATTCCTGAGGGACCAAAGGCCTCAAACACTGGGTTGGGATAGTAGGTGAAGTTGGTCTTGTTGAGGATGAGCAGGGACTGGACATTGTCCAGGATGAAGCCAAACTCTTCGGGCCTCTCGGTCAGGTCAGACTGGTGGTCAGGCCCCAGAGAGAGGGCAGGGGCCTGGCATGTCATCTCGGTGGCATTCAGGACTTCACAGATCTGCAGAAGGAGGCAGAGGGCCACTGTGAGGCTCTGCAACAGATCTGCACACCCACAGCACTGGCGGGGGACCCGTCTCCAGGGTACAGCCAACACTGCATGCAATCTATAGGTGGGATCAAGAAGGATCCAGGTCCACACAACCTGGGCCCTCAAGGAAGCAGCTCAGCAGTGGCACCCACTTCTAGTTTCATCCCAAGCAGCTGCAGGGTGACCAGGGTATTGTTCAAGCCAGAAAGCAGCAGTGGGGGTCGAGGGGTGGAGGGGGAGCCCCTGAAGGGATTGTTCCTCCACACCCATCCCTCAAGGTGTGAAAATGCCCTGTTGTCTTCTCCCAGTCCCACCTCCCACCACTAGAGATGCTCACATGAGGCCATCAGTGGATGGGTGCCCCTCCGTAGCCCTTGGGAAGCTCACACCCTTTAGGAAAGTGACCCATGAGTGAGTGGCCCAGGCCCCAGGTGACCTGCACTCACGTTGATGTGCTCCTTCCCACCATGCTTGGCCCGGATTTGGGGATTCTGTATGAGGTCCAGGTGTGTTCCCCACACGGCGATGGGTGTGTTCCCACTGGCCAGGAAGAGAGAAGGAGGCATGAAAATCACTGGGGTAGGATTAGCAATGGCCTCAGTGACAATAATGATGGCAATGACCATCAACAGAATCACAACAATAAGGGTGTGAGTCCTGGGGACCAAGATAAGCTGATGGAATATAAAGGACATGTGTTCCCTACAGTCAAGGGGGAGACAGTGACGGCAGTGGTGCACTTGCAGGTAGACCTCAGGGAGGTCCATCCTTAGCACAGCCCTCTGGGCCCCCCAGGCCTCCTGCTTCTCCACAATCCCCTGTGTCTTTGCCCCAGGCCTCTCCAGTCTCAGGGGCCTTTCATTACCTGGTCTGGGCCTAACGGAAACCTTGCTCCAGACAGTTCCCATGGGTGGGGTGGAGTGGGGCAGGATCCCCCCCATCAGGGACAGAGTCCCTTCCTGAGAAGGACAGGAAAGACACACTACAAATGGCCACCTTGGAGACTTCCAGCTGGCTGAGGCCTGGGGCCTTAGGATCCCCTTTGGAAAGACAGGTGTGGGGTGCTCAGGGGCTCCAACTCCTCTAATGGTGAGGGGACAAGAGACAGTCTGTGTGAAGCCTTCCACAGGACCTGAGATGCCATTTTCCTACCCTTAGGGCAGCTGGGAAGGTAGCGGGGGGGAGGGAGCCCCATAGGTTGCATCTTCCTTGGGGGTTACACAAAGGAAATCGAGAAATGGCCTTCTCCAGTCCAGGGGATGTCTTCGAGGAGAATCTTTCTCCCAGAAACAGGGTTCAGCAACTCACTGATAAACTTGCTGGGTCTAGAGAATCCTTAACCTTATGTTCATTTCCACCCACCCATTCATCCACCCATTGCCTATCTTTATACTCCTAGCTATGCTCCGATGCACACCCAAACACACACATACATACACATGCATGCAGACACATACACACATATACATGTACATATTCACATGAACACATGCACACATACACATGCATGCACAAAGACACATTCACAAAAACACACACATGCACACAGACAATGCACATACACACACATGTGCACAGACATACATGCATAAGGACACATGTACACATGTACACATACACACAGACACATAATACACACATACATGCACAAAGACACATGCTTATATACCTACCCATGCACACAGACATATACACATACACTCAATGTACATACACACACAAAACACAGACACAAACCCATGCACGCATACACATATATACACAAAGGAAGATTCTGGTGACTACTCCCAGAGGCATCCTTTGGCTTGTGCAGTGTTGGAGAGGAGTCCCTCTCCCTGTCTCCTCAACCACTGCAGTGCTGTGAATTGCTTAATATGGCCCTTCCAGCCATCATCCTCCATTTTGTGATGTATTGTAAATCCTAATCCCTATGCCTGTTTAGGGTGGGATGCATCTTGAGTCCCACCTTCCTGGAGGGTGTGACTCAAGTCACCACTCATTTTGTGATATATTGTAAATCCTATCCTCTATGCCTGTTTCCACCACTTGTCTGTTAGTTTGCAATACTGTGGTGGTTTGTGTGTTGCTGTGAGGCTGGAGGCTATGCCACCGGTATTTCAAATACCAGCAGGGTTACCCATGGTAGACAGATTTCAGTGGAGCTTCCAGACTAAGAAGGACTCAGAAGAAAGAAGGGGCCATCCACTTCTCAAAAAATTGGCCAGTGAAAACCTTATGAATAGCAGTGAAACACTGTCTGATATATTACTGGAAAACTTTATGAGTAGTCCTGAAACATTGCTCAACATGGTGCCAGAAGATGAGCCCCTCAGGTTGGAAGGCACTCAAAATACAACTGGGGAAGAGTTGCCTCCTCAGAGTAGAGTCAGCTTTAATGATGTGGATGGAGTAAAGTTTTCAGGACCTCCATTTGCTGATGTGGCATAACTCAAAATGAGAAGAAATTAATAATTGGAACATGGAATATATGAAGTATGAATGTAGGAAAATTGGAAGCTGTAAAAATTGAAATGGAAATTGATATCCTAGTGATTAGTGAGCTAAAATGGACTGTTCTTGGCTATTTGAATCAGACAACCATATGATTTATTATGCCAGGAATGACAAATTGAAAAGGAATGGTGTGGCATTCATTGTCATAAAAAAAATGTTTAAGATCTATCCTGAAGTACAATGCTGTCAGTGATAGGATAATATCCATATGCCTATAAGGAAGACCAGTTAATACTACTGTTATTCAAATTTACACACCAACCACCAAAGCCAAAGATGAGGAAATTAAAGATTTTTACCAACTTCTACAGTCTGAAATTGACCAGACATGCAACCAAGATGGGTTGATTATCACTGGTGACTGGAATGCAAAAGTTGGAAACAAAGAGGAATCACCAGTAGCTGGAAATATAGCCTTGAGGATAGAAATGATGCTGGTGATCACATGGTAGAATTTTGCAAGAGCAATGACTTATTCATTGCAAACACCCTTTTTTCAACAACATAAATGGCAACTATACATGTGGACTTCACCAGATGGAGTGTACAGGAATCAGATCAACCACATTTGTGGAAAGAGGTGATGGAGAAGCTCAGTATCTTCAGTCAAAACAAGGCCAGGAGCTGATTGTGGAACAGACCATCAACTGCTCAAATGCAAGTTCAAGATGAAGCTGAAGACAATTAAAACAAGTCCATGACACCCAAAATATGACCTTCATTATATCCCTCCTGAATTTAGAGACCATCTAAAGAATAGATTTGATGCACTGAACACCAATGACCAAAAACCAGAGGAATTGTGGGATGACATCAAGAACATCATCCATGAAGAAAGCAAAAGCTCATTAAAAAGACAGGAAAGGAAGAAAAGACCAGAATGGATGTCTGATGAAATTCTGAAACTTGTCCTTGAATAGAAAGTAACTGAAGCAAATGGAAGAAATGACAAGATAAAAGAGCTGAACAGATTTCAAAGAGCAGCTTGAGAACACAAAGTCAATTATTATAATTAAATGTGCAAAGACCTGGAATTAGAAAACTGAAGGAGAACATACTCAGTACTTCTCAAGCTGAAAGAACTGAAGAAAAAATTCAAGCCTCAAGTTGCAATATTGAAAGATTCTGTGGGCAAAATATTCAATGATAGCAGAAACATCAAAAGAAGATGGAAGGAATACACAGATTCACTGTACCAAAAAGAATTGGTCAATGTTCATCCATTTCAGGAGGTGGCATATGATCAAGAATCAATGGTATTAAAGGAAGACATCAAAGCTGAACTGAAGGAATTGGTGAAGAACAAGGCTCCAGGAATTGACAGAATGCTCACTGAGATATTTCAACAAACATGCTGTGCTGGAGGCACTCATTCATCTATGCAAAAAAATTTGGAAGACAGCTACCTGGGCAACTGACTGGAAGAAATCCACATTTGTACCCATTCCAGAGAAGGCGCTCCCACAGAATGTGGAAATTACCTAACAATATCATTAATACTGCATGCAAGTAAAATCTTGCTGGAGATAATTCAAAAATAGTTGCAGCAGTATGTTGACAGAGAACTTCCAGAAATGGAAGCTGGATTCAGAAGAGGACGTGGAATGAGGCATATCATTGCTGATGTCAGATGGATCTTGGCTGAAAACAAAGAATACCAGAAAGATGTTTATTTGTGTTTTATTGACTATGCAAAAGCATTTGACTATGTGGATCATAATAAATTATGGATAACATTGAGAAGAATGGGAATTCCCGAACCCTTAATTGTGCTCATGAGGAACCTGTACACAGACCAGGAGAATGTCATTCAAACAGAACAAGGGGACACTGCATGGTTTAAAATCAAGAAAGGAGTGCATCAGGGTTGTATCCTTTCACCATGCTTATTCAATCTGTATGCTGAGCAAATAATCTGAGAAGCTGGACTACATGAATAGGAACATGGTATCAGGATTGGAGAAAGACTCATTTACAATCTGCAATATGCAGACAATACAACTTTGTTTGCTGAAAGTGAAGATGACTTGAAGCACTTATTGATGAAGATTAAAGACACCAGTCTGCAGTATGGATTACATACATCTCAATATGAGGAAAATGAAAATCCTCACAACTGGATCCATAAGCAGCGTCACGATGAATGGAGAAGAGATCAAAGCTGTAAAAGATTTCATATTACTTGGTTCCACAATCAACACCAATGGAAACAGCAGTCAAGAAATCAAAAGACATATTGCACTGGGGAAATCTGCTACAAAAGACCTCTTTAAGGTGCTGAAGAGCAAATATGCCTTTTTGAAGACTAAGGTACTCCTAACCCAAGCCGTGGTATTTTCAATCGCCTCATATGCCTGTGAAGGCTGGACAATGAATAAGGAAGACTGAAGAAGATTTGATGCTTTTGAGTTGTGGTGTGGGTGAAGAATAGTGAAAGTGCCATGAACTGCCAGAAGACTTAACAATTCTGTCCTGGAACAAGTGCAGCTGGAATGCTCCTTGGAAGTGAAAATGGCCAGACTTCGTCTCCCCTACTTTGGTCATGTTGTCACAAGGGACCATTCTCTGGAGAAGGATATCATGCTTAGTAAAATGGAGGGTCAATGAAAAAGGGGAAGGCCCTCAATGAGATGGATTGACACAGTGGCTGCAATGATGGGCTCAGGTATAGCAAGGATTGTGAGGCTGGCACAGGACCGGCTAGTGTTTTGTTCTGTTGGACATGGTGTCATTATGGGTTGGAGCCAACTGGACGGGCACTTAACAATACAACTAAATGCCTGTTTAGGGTAGGATGCATCTTGAGTCCCACTTGCTGGAAGGTGTGATTCAAGTTACCATCCTCAGCTTCCATGAGAACATATATAGAATGTTCTGGGAAAGTTCACTCTCTCTTGCTCTGGTTCTGTGTTGGGTTCATTATTATCTCACCCTTGGACTTTAGACAGCAGCCATCATTGGACTTGCCTATTTGGATTCATCAACCCCTGCAACCACGTGAGCTCAGACAATCCTCCAGACCTACCACAGACCTGGGATTTGCCAGCCTGCTCACCTCCTAGCCTCCACTACCACCACATGAGCTGTTTCCTTGAGAGTTTATGAGTTCTGTGAGACTACAAACTACTGCAAACTACAGAACCCGAACACGGGAGGGAGATTACTGAAAGGGAGAGGAGGATTTAATGTCAGAGAAGATAGAGTGGCATGGCAGTTTGGAAAAGCTGGACATTTGTGACATCTTTTACCTCCACCTCATAGGGGCTGGCCTTGTGGTAATCTTTCTAAAATAAATTACTCAAGCCACCATTGACCCCACAAACCTGTATCAAGGGCCCTGTCACTGCTTATCAGCCAGATCAATGCTCTACGCTGTCTGTAAGCAATGTAAAGCCATGCATGATGCAAAACCCACCCCATTCTCTGACTTTAACTAAATAAACACACCATTTTATATTGAATATGCCATGGGCTGCGAGAATAATGAACAAATCTGTCTTGGAAGAAAGACAGCCAGAATTCTCCTTAGAAGGATGGCAGGACTTTGCCTCATGTACTTTGAACAGACATGTCATCATGAGGGACCAATCTCAGGAGAGGGACATCATGCTTGGTAAAGTAGAGGGTCAGTGAAAAAGAAGAACCGCAACAAGATGGATTGACACAGTGGCTGTGACAATGGACTCAAACATAGCAATGGCTATGAGGATGGTGCAGGACTGGGCAATGTTTTGTTTTGTTGTACATGGGTCACTATGAATCAGAACCTACGTAACAGCACCTAACAACAACAACAAACATGCCGGACCTGGCTGGCCATCCCAGACAGGTCTCTAGCCTCCCTGTGGATGGAGTATGGCTGAGGGTCAGCCTCAGAATGCTGGAGGCAGTCTTCATAGTTGGTGAGTTCTTCAGATAGTTGTATAGTTTGTTGATTGAGGCACAAGGGGCTAGACCAACTTCCTGGGCTTCCCAGGCCCCTGGTTCAAATCTTCATATAGCTCCTTACTGACTATTTTTCCTTGTCTGTGCCCTAAATTCCTTATCCAGTTCAAGGTCAAGGCTAAGCTTCCATGGCTTGGGCCTCCCAGAAGAAGGGCTGAGAACAACCAAATGTGCATCTGGCCGCCAAAGGCTGCCTTTCGTTTGGTATGGGTCAGCAAACCTTTTCATGTAAAAGTCTCGACAGTAAATATTTCAGGCTTTGTAGCCCATATGGTTCTCAGTTCTGCCCTTGTAGCTCAAAATAAGGCACACAGATATAAATAAACAGCCATGGCTGTGTTCTAATAAAACTTTATTTATACAAACAGGAGCTGGCTGGATTTGGCCCACAGTCTGTGCTGATCCCTCATTTTAAGGGTAGCTCTCTCAATGGGCTTTTCCTCCCCTGCCTTAGCCTGTGGAGACCTTGTTGATGCTCCCCATGCCCCTCCTGAGCTGAAGCCAACAGTGAGGAGGCCAATGGGGAGAACCCAGGACCTAGCAGACCTGAGTGGTCAGAGGGGACCACAGGGAGAAAGCTAAGCCAGGTCCTGCATTGTGTGTGTGCATGTTGCTTGATTCTCTCAGCTGCCTGTGAAGGGTTGACAGATGAGAAACCCGGACCCAGGGAGGTAAGTTCACTGCCATTATTCCTGGCCTGGTGCATGGTGGAGCTTGTTGACCTAAAGCCCTTGCTGCCATCTCCCAGCTGCCCCTGGTACATCGCCACGGGTCATGCTACCAGTACACCCTCTGCAGGGCCTTCCTGTTACTCTGTGTCTTCAGAGCCTGGAAACACTGACGCAGGCTATCTGCCGACAGCCCCACCCTGATGTGAGACACCCCCCACCCAATACAGTCCCAAAGGGCCAGGGTCATTAGGGTCCCAAGCAATCTGGTTGCTGAGAAATTCCTAGCGGGATAAAAGCTCATTACAGTATCATTCCAACCACAGAACATTCTAGAAAAAGCCAAAGTATAGAGACAGTGAAAAGATCAGTAGGTGCCAGGGGTTCAAGTGGGAGCCAGGGACGAACAGGTGGAGCATGGGGCATTTTCAGGGCAGTGAAATGATTTTGTATGATATGTGGCGGTGGACACATGACATTATGCATTTGTCAAAACCCACAAGACCATGTGACTCAAGAAGTGATCCTTTGATGTAACCCATGGACTTTAGTTAATAGTAATGGATCAACGTGGGTTCATCAATTGTACAAAACATACCACACAAATGTAAGATGTCAATAATAATGAAACTGTGTTGTGTTGGGGGTGGAGGGCTGGGGAAGGGTAAATGGGAACTCTCTGTACTTTCTGCACAGCTTTCCTGTAAACTAAAACTGCTCTAAAAAGTCAAAGCTCATTAATAAAAATGAAAAGAGAAGTCACGAAGAATATTGATCAAATAGACTAGGAGCCCAGAAAGACTTGCCCAAGTCAGCTACGAGTAGCTGAGCCAGAATCAGCAGCCCCAGCCCAAGAAGCTCTGACACCAGCATCAGATGCTTGGTCCTTGCCTTCTAGGATGTTCATATGGCTTTCATGTGGAGCACTGGGAAAGTAGGAGTGAAACTGGTTCCTGTCCTTGAGGAGTGTGCAGTAGAGGGATGGACAGAGGTAAGCAGGTAACTGGAGGTCATGAAAGGCCAGAGAAAGGGATGCCAGGAGGTTCCAGAAGCATGGAGGGTGGATCTGGGACACCAAGGGAGGCTTGCCTTCAGAGCAGGATAAGTTGGACGTGATCCTTCCACTTCTCCCACATCCCTCAGCTTGAAGGCAGATGGAAATTATTGCCCACTTTGGCCAAAAGTGGGAGCTCTGGTGGCATAGTGCCTAAGGTATTTGACTGCTAACCAGAAGGCTGGTGGTTCAAACCCACCAGTCACTCCTTGGAAGGAAGGTTGGGCAATCTACTTCCATAGTGATGTTGTTGTTGTTATGTGCCATCAAGTCAGACCTGACTCATAGCGACCCCTTCTTGGGTTTCCGAGGCAGTATCACTACAGAAGTAGATTGCCCAACCTTCCTTCTGAGGAGTGGCTTGTGGGTTGAACCCCCAGCCTTCCGGTTAACGGTCAATTGCCTTAGGCACTACACTACCAGAGCTCCTCAGAAATCCAAGGAGGGGTCGCTGTGAGTCAGATCTGACTTGATGGCAGTGAGTTTGGTTTGGTTTTTGGTTTTGACCAAAAGTGAGGTTTAGGGAGCAGGACTGTCCCCAACACCTGGTCACTGTGTGTGTGGGGGGGTGAGATCATGCCTTCAAGTGCACACTCTAACCCTCAGATGGAGGGTGGAGGCTCTTTTGGGTCAGAGCTTGGCCTCCAGGGCCAGGTCCTCCTCAGAGGTGCTCTTGGGGAGGTGGGAGCCTTGGGAGGAAGGGCTTCATATTTGGGAAACTCTCCAAACCAATCCCAGTTCATCAGCCCCCAAAGCAGGAGTGGGTGCCAGAACACTCCTTAGAAGTGAGGTCTGGGGGCCCCTCCTACCTGACAATGCTCCACTCGGGCTCGATCCGCACGATGGTGGGGTCCTCCACGTATTGGAAGAACAGGTCCTGGTGGATCCTGGCCCTGTCCACCTGCACCATCACCTTCATCTCCAGCACCTCCTCTGAGGATGTAGTGTTGCAGACGATGTAGGATGGGGATCGCCTGAGGGGAGGGAAGACGACGCTCTTGAGGAGGGACAGAGGGTGTTGTGGGTCAGCGCACCCCACATCTCTCTTCCTGTGTGTCAGCCCCTCGCGGACAATGGGTGAGTGAGGCCTCAGGTATGGAGCTCTGAGGATGGCTTACCCACGGCTCCTGGGCTGACTTGTCATGGTCCTCAACACAGCTCCCTTAGGAAAAACCTCTCTCTAGAGAACCCATTCAGCTGAAGGAGCATCTCCCACCACATCTCTAAGTGTCCACCCAGCCCTTCCTGCCACCTGCTATTTATCCCCTTGGTTCACACAGGCGTACTTCTGGGGCTTGTGGTGGCCCCGATGCAGCCTGGCCTAGCTGCCCCTCCAGGCTCCCAGGAGTCCCAGCTGGCTCTGCAGTGGACAAGAGGCTACCTCAGGTGAGGGGCTCCAGGAGATGCCAGTGTTCTGTGGAAGCCTGGGGCTCTGAGGAGTGAGGGATTTAGAGGCACCAAGATAAATGGAGGCCAAAAAATGATGCGGCCCAGCCAGGGGTGGTGTGCCTGCAGGCATCCATCCTGAGTCAGGCCAGCACAGGTATGGCCGGAAAGCCCTCTCCAAAGAAAAGGCACACTTTGGGAAGCCATCCTTTGGCAACTGGGGGCTGTGACTGCCAGGCCTGCCCTGGGATGATTACCTCTCTGATCTCCCCTCCCTTGAGCTGCGGTGAAGACCCACCAGGATGGTTACCTGTGGAAGAGGCAGGGTTGCTTCCCAAACATCACCACCACATTGCTGCCAGCATTCAGGTTGGTGCCTGTGATGGTCACTTGGGTGCCCCCCGACACGGGCCCCCGGCTGGGTTTCAGGTCAGAGAGAGTCAGTGTCTGTGTGGGAAAGGATGTTGTGTGAGACATGTCTGGACAGGTCAAGGTTTCTGGGTAGGCTGGAGACATCATCCACTCCCCTGAAGCTGCCTTCTAGAATTCAGGAATGGAGGCTTCCCAGAGAGCCTGTGTAGTTTTCTTAGGCTTGTTTAAGAAGCCATGTTCTAGACCTGAGAGCCGATATGTCTGTATTAGTAACAGTATACTTACTGGCTTTTAAGTGTCAGGCTTCATACATCTGTATCCAAATATTTACCCATGTGTCTATATGCCCTTGTATCATTTATGTATGTTAAAGTTATACATTAGACATACACATAAGTAATATAAGGATGTACCTTGGTGTCTGCAGGGGATTAGTTCCAGGACCAATCAGGGATATTGTGGTGGTTATGTTTGTGTGTCAATTTGTCTGGGCCTGGTTGAGTGGCTGGGCAGCTGGATGTAGTATTCCCCGTGATGAGACTGTTAATCAACTCCATGGTGGAATCTACTGGGAGCAGCTGAGTAGCTGCTTTTGGGATGTGGTCTGCTTCCTGTATATAAGGAGAAGCCTTGGGGATAGTCTCTAGCTTATGGCACGCTTGAACCCTGCATGTAGCCAAGTCGTTGTTCAGCAGCCTGCCATGCTCTGCCAGCCTGGGGACTTTTAATGGACTTGAATTAATGGCCTGCCACGTGATTTGGTAACATCGGGACTGTGCCTTTTTACTTGTCAACCTTGGGGGTTCTTAGCCTCAGCAGCCAACAGTTGTCTGAGTGAAGAAATGCCTCTAGCTCCAGTAGGCTGGGAGCAGGAGGCAGAGCTGGACCCCAAGGTTGAGGGGCTTTCACTCCACCCCTAGAGCCTGGCACTTTGAACTTGGACTTAAAGCCTTCAAACTGTAAGAATAAACTCCTGTTTGTTAAGGCCATCCCATTGGTGGTATATTCTTGTCAGAGCAGCACTAGGGAATCAGAACAGACATCAAAGGAGCAGACGCTCCAGTCCCTTATATACAGAGGTATAGGATTTACATAACCTACGAACATCCTCCTGCATACATTAAGTCATCTCTATATTACTTACAATACCCAACGCAATGTAAACGTCATGTTAACACCACTTAATGCTCTCTCAGTCTCTGAGGGATTTTTTTTTGACCATTTAATTCCTTTTCCCCCCCTTTGAATATTTTCAATCTGCAGTTGGTCGAACCTATGGATGGTTAAGGGTATGTGTCACTTGGCCAGGCTATGATTCTCAAGGGTTTGGCAGTTATGTAATGATGTGATGGCAGTTATGTAATGATGGGATTTGGCAGTTATGCAATGATAAAGTCATCCTCCATTTTCACATAGCATGATTTTTGCATGATGACCTGGTCTTTGGAACCTAACCATGTTGCCATGTTGCTAAGTGAGGAGTGGCTATATTATATGGAGTCCCTTCATGGTACAAACAGTTAATGCACTTGGCTGTTAACCAAAAGGTTGGAAGTTCAAGTCCATCCAGAGGCTTCTCAGAAGAAAGGGCTGGTAATCTACTTCCAAAAAAATCTGCCATTGAAAACTCTATGGAGCAGTTCTACCCTGACACACATGACGTCACCATGAGTCGGAGTCCATGTGACAACAACTTTTAATTTTTTAAAAAAAATCTATTACATTGAATTATATATGTATGTGTGTGTATGCATACACATATATAAGAAGCTG
>NW_006921984.1:1079255-1082528 GCF_000298275.1 Orycteropus afer afer | reverse complement strand
GATGTAAAGTAAGTTTTCCAAGGTCACACAGCTTTAGGAACAGAAGGGAGAGTGCTAGTTCTCGGTTCTTTCAGGAAAGGACCAGTGCCTTGCACAGGCCTTTCCAGAGAGCTGCCCACAATCCCCAGTGGACAGAGTAGTGGGGTGAGAGGGTCCTTGGGAGATCCAGGGGCATAGTAAAGGGTGGTATCTTTCAAAGGCCTGTCCAGACCCCTGGCCAGAAGGAAAAGAGTAAGGAGTAGGGGCCTGGGGAGGGGGGTGGCAAGGAAAGAAAGCTGGTTCCTGGCATTTGGAGTTACAGTTTGTTCTTTCATTAGCATTTTAATGGAAAAACTTTCCTCAGTCCCAGGTGAGAAGCCTGGATCAGCATTTAAATGAAGATTTTCCCCTCCCCAGCCCCTCCTCCTGAAGAATGCTGCTCCAAGACTTGAACCCTGTGGGTTCCTTGGGCTGCTGGCCCCGAGCCAACCAGGCCTCAATCCACGGGGCTTCCAGGGAGACGAGGGGCCCCACAAGGCCACACCCACGCCTTCCACATGCGGGTATACGTGCGGCGGGCACACGCACGGCAGGCACACACGCGTGGGTACGCACGGCAGGAACGCGCATAGGCACATGGGCGAGTACGCGCTGACCCGGGCACGTGCCGCAGGCGCCTTCCCGGCCTCTGGGGACCCAGTCTCGCGGTGGCTCCAGGCGGCCAGGTCCCCCGCAGGTGTCCTATCTCAGTGCCCTTGGCGTTCCTGGAGCCCAGGCCAGACTGCGCAAAGGCCCTGCTCCTAGTGGGACGCACACCAGGCCCGGGTGGGTAGGCTGCGGAGGAGCCTCTTCTCAGCCTGGCTACATGGTGCTGTGTGACTCTGGAGCAGTCACTTAACTTCTCTGGTCACAAGATCTGAGCTGGGCCAGGAAAAAAAAAAAGAAGGTACCTCAAAGCTTGTTTTTTCTGTAACGCCTTATAAATGGTCCCCTTTCCAAATGTTACTTTTGTCTCACTATCGAAAGGGAAGGTGTTCTGACCTGCGCTGGCTGAACCCTGGAAGGAGAAGGGAAAGTGAGGGGTATGTGTGTGTGTGTCTGTGTGTGTGTGTGAATGCCCTTGAGCACAAGGATGGAGAGGCAGGGGTGGCCCTGGAGATACTGTCAAGGCCAGGGACCTCTAAGACACGTCGGGGTGTGGGGTGTGGGGCGATGAGGAAAGGCCTGGCACCCTGTGGGAGGGTTTAGAAGGGGGAGCAGTAATAATAGTCCCTGCTGCCTTTGCTGTTTGCTGCTGTCTGGGGGAAGGTGGGGGCAGGGGCGGTTATTCTGGGGACTGGGAGAGGATGCCATGAAGACATGTTTTAAAGGTGTAAGAAACGATTAATTATTCAAGTCTTGCTTCATAAATATTGCACACTGGGTCTGCACGCGGGGCAGTCATACTGCGTGATTTCCCACTCCTCCCTTTGCTCCTGGTGGGGAAGAGGGAAGGGGGAAAGCGCCAGGCTGTCCCTGTCGAGTGACAGGACAGGACAGAGTGGAGATCTGGGCCCCCCTGGCCTTGGCGTACTGGCTTTGGCTGAAGAAACCCACAGGCCAGAGTCTGTGAAGGAAGACACAAACCTTGCCCCTAACTTGGGCATTGGAGGGGGGGCTCCCCAACCTACCGTGAGTTTCCAAAGGAGACCTGCAAGAAGGGGCTCCCTGATATGCCTCAGTCCCCAGAGGCGCCCTGAGGGAGGGCTCCTCAGGTATTCTAAGACTCCAGACTGACTCCTGGTTTCTGTGAGGGCCCCAAGAGTGCCTCTGCCAGCCACCTTGCAGGGCAGGGAGGGGATGAGGGCTCTGAGAGGCTGAGGGGCATGGTAGAGGAGAATTCTTCTTCCTCACTCCACGACAAGACTGTGAGACTTCTGCCCCTCATTCCCACCTGACCCCTGAAAGCTCTGTTGGGGAGCTTCAACCCTGAAATGCCAGGAGAGGAGGCAGGGCTCCTAGCACCTTTCCTCCCCAGAAGGTCTTCCCAGAGTGCGCATGTGACAGCAGGGCAGCTCCTCAGAGATGCCCTTAAACCACAGCCACAGGTCCCTGAGCCCTGGGACTCACACCTCAACCTCCCTAACCTGCCTTCCCGATCCATCCTCTCCTCCTGCCCACCCCCCCCAGCCTCTTCCCCCACCCTCCTCTGTTCCCCTCATTTGGTGTACTTCCATGTCCTACCTTATGCCAGGGACACCCTCCCACTCCCAAAAATCCATCTGGGAAACCACATTCTGCCTTCTGCAAGCCCTTTCAGCCTGCCTCTTCCACGAAGCCTGCCCTTAATGTCCCAGATGCGACCACATCCCACTTCAGTGTGAGAACAATCAAGACTGGGCCTCTCAACAGCAGAATGTCCACCGTATTTGCCACGTGGTGCTCCTAGGGCAGTGGGGCTCAGCCAGGCAGCAAGGACAATCACTGAGGGGGCCTTCCGAACACGCTTATGCTTGTGGCCCACCCCATTAGTCTCAGGTGGGGCTCCAGGGCATTTTTTGAAAGCCCCTGCGAAGAGCTGAATGTGCAGTCTGGGTTTGGAACTGCCTACACTGTGGGACTAGCAAAGAAATAAAAGCCCTAAGTGGTATGATTTCAACTACATGACCACCTGGAAGAGGCAAAACTGTAAAGACCATAACAGATCAGAGGTCGTCAGACAGGGGCAGAGTCCCCAGTGAGCAAGATAAGCCCAGGTTTATTTGTGCTTATTTACTCATCTCTAGGGACCAATTTCACAATTTCAAAAGATGTGGTGCAAACCACCTGAAACTGTTCACTACAGATGAGTAAGTAAGCACAAGTAAGCCCATGCCTACCTTGCTCACTGAGGACTCCGCCCCTGTCAGGGAGTGTAAATTTGAAAAGAGGCTTGGATTCTGTAGGAAGGGGTTGTAGCGTTGGGAGAGAGACAGATGCCAGCCATATCTAGAAGCAGAGTCTGATGTGGTGAAAACATGTGAAACTGGTCACTACAGATGAGTTAAGTAAGCACAAGTAAGCCCGAGCTTACCCTGCTTATTGGGCAGTCTGACAGTGTTGCCAGAGATTTGGGGGAGAAATGGATAGGTGGAGCACAGCACATTTTTAGGCAGCATAACTCTTCTGCATGCTACTGTCATGGTAGATACATGACAACAGGCCTTTGTCAAAAACCCCTAGAATTGTACAAGACGAGTGAAGCCTTATGCCAACTACGGACCTTAGATAATAATAATAGATCAGTACTGGCTCGTGACATGGACCACACGTACC
>NW_006921984.1:1077300-1079155 GCF_000298275.1 Orycteropus afer afer | reverse complement strand
GCTGGCAGTTCAAACCCACAAGCCACTTCTCGGAAGGAAGATGGGGCAATCTACTTCCATAGTGATACTGCCTCGGAAACTCAAGGAGGGGTCGTTATGAGTCGGGTTTGACTTGACAGCACATAACAACAACAGTATATATATATATATGGGATCTCTGGTGGTGTATATGCATATATATGATATATATAAAAATCACCTTATCAATTCTAAGGAGCCTTAGTGGAGCAGTGGTTACAGCTTTCGGCTGCTGACCGAAAGGCTGGCAGTTCAAACCCCCAGAGCAGTTCTACTCTGTCCTATAGGGCTGCTATGAGCAGTGGCAGACCGTACCAGGCAATACTGTCCGAGGTGTGACACCAGAATGACTAAAATTTTTGTGCAGTGTTTCAGCAGAAATTTATTACTTTTACAAAAATATCCCTGTAGTTAGTTATGTTTGAACCTACCAGCCGCTCTGGAGGAGAAGAGGCAGTCTGCTTCCATAAAAATTTACAGCCTTGGATACCTCTGGGCAGTTTTACCCTATGTGATGAACCTGTATCAATCTTTTTTGAAAATGAAGCAGTAATTAAAGGGAAAGGAGCTCTGGTGGCGTAGGGCCTAAGGCACTCTACTCTACTTCCGTAGTGATACCGCCTCGGAAACCCAAAGAGGGGTCGCTATGAGTTGGGTCCACCTCCATGGCACTTAACAAAAACAACAACAATTAAAAGGAAAGAAGGAAAAAAAAAAAAGGCTTCAGCTCATTTACTAATGTGATTCTTTGTAAAAAGGTTTTAGAAAACAATTTTGTTGTCAGTATGCATATAATCTAAGAAAAATTACAGTTAAGCATTTATCACCTATTATTCAATGATTAAAATTGATAATAAACTTTACTAGTGATTCTGTATGGTCTAGTATGTGTGTGTGACACTGTTACCACACTGGGTGACATCCGCTCTGGTAATCCCACTGGCTAGGAGTTGGAATTCACTCAATGACAACAAGTTTCTTTGCTATTGTTGTTCATCAATTCTATGTGCCTTCAAGTCAGTTTCAACTCAGAGAGACCCTATGTACAACAGAACAAAGCACTACCCGATCCATTCTACTAGGCAGGTGTTATTACCCATTTTACTTATGCGATTCAGAGATGTAAAGTAAGTTTTCCAAGGTCACACAGCTTTAGGAACAGAAGGGAGAGTGCTAGTTCTCGGTTCTTTCAGGAAAGGACCAGTGCCTTGCACAGGCCTTTCCAGAGAGCTGCCCACAATCCCCAGTGGACAGAGTAGTGGGGTGAGAGGGTCCTTGGGAGATCCAGGGGCATAGTAAAGGGTGGTATCTTTCAAAGGCCTGTCCAGACCCCTGGCCAGAAGGAAAAGAGTAAGGAGTAGGGGCCTGGGGAGGGGGGTGGCAAGGAAAGAAAGCTGGTTCCTGGCATTTGGAGTTACAGTTTGTTCTTTCATTAGCATTTTAATGGAAAAACTTTCCTCAGTCCCAGGTGAGAAGCCTGGATCAGCATTTAAATGAAGATTTTCCCCTCCCCAGCCCCTCCTCCTGAAGAATGCTGCTCCAAGACTTGAACCCTGTGGGTTCCTTGGGCTGCTGGCCCCGAGCCAACCAGGCCTCAATCCACGGGGCTTCCAGGGAGACGAGGGGCCCCACAAGGCCACACCCACGCCTTCCACATGCGGGTATACGTGCGGCGGGCACACGCACGGCAGGCACACACGCGTGGGTACGCACGGCAGGAACGCGCATAGGCACATGGGCGAGTACGCGCTGACCCGGGCACGTGCCGCAGGCGCCTTCCCGGCCTCTGGGGACCCAGTCTCGCGGTGGCTCCAGGCGGCCAGGTCCCCCGCAGGTG
>NW_006921984.1:1074406-1077200 GCF_000298275.1 Orycteropus afer afer | reverse complement strand
ACACACACACACACAAGAAAGAAAGAAGAAAAAAAAACTCCTAGGCTTCCTATGCGAAGACTTCAGGGTCTGCTAGAGGGAGCAGGGGCACAGATGAGGCCTTGCGTGCAGGTGCACAGCATCCCATGAGGTTGGTGGCCAGCAAGTGCTCGGCGCAGCCGCAGATGCAGGAGTGAGCAGGGCTATGAGGGATGGGAGCACACGGCTTGGTTGTCCCGCTGCAAGCAGGGAAAGGACATTGAGAAGGCCAGAGGTCAGGCCGTGTGAAAGCTCAAGAAAGCACTGGACAGGCAGAGGGTGGGCTAGGCCCCCAGTGTTCCGTAGTTGCTCAGAATCATGAGGGAATTATCCGTCACAGTTATCTGTCAAGAACCTGAGAAATTGACCGACTGGCAAAAGAGTTTTGAAAATGATTTGGGCCAGCATCTTGGTTATCACAAGGCTGGGGTCGGGGGGTAGACCCCCCTGCTGGGGCAGGCATGGAGGGCTCAAGCTGGAGGGAAGGGCAGGGTTGGGATGAAGTCTGTAGAGGCCAGGGGATGGGGAGGGGTTCAGGATGGGAACAGCGTGTGGGAAGAAGAGGGACCGCCCAGTGTGATGGCGAGCTGGGGGGCGATGAGATTCAAGGCAGGGTGTAGGAGGTCACAGATAGAGATGAGAGGGTGGGGAGGGTGGGACGCCTGATGGTGATGGGGTGTGAGGTTACAAGGAGAGGCCAGGACAGTGCAGGGGTGGCGACAATCATGAAAACAGTAAAGGGAATGATGCTAGAAGTAACAAACATTTCATGTAACTTTCACAATAACCCCACAGTGTCAGCTACTGCTCTCATCTTACAGATAAAGAAACTGAGGCCCAGAAAAAGTAACTTGCCCATGTTCACCCAGTTGATCCTGCCATCTCCACACAGACCCTCACTCCCCTCCGGAGCACATGCAGCCTTCCAGCCTGGTCCTCCAGCTCCCTTGCTGCAGTCCGTGGGAGAGGAAGGCCTTGCTCAGGGCCCCTTCCCCTGGGTCTGCACACAGAGGTCCACAGGGTGCAGCCTGGTGGTAGCGAGGGTTGGGCTGCACCCACCACTGTGGCCAAAACTCACCATGAAGTAGTAGAGCTGCGAGGAGCGGGCCATGAACTCGGGCCGACACACAGCCACGCAGATCTCCACGAAGCCGGCGTGCTGGCTGGGCTTGGCCTCCCCCATTTCACACACAATCCTGCAGGGAGAAGGAAAGACCCTGTCACAGGAATCCTGCTTGTGTCCTGGGCCCTGCTGAACCTGTCCTCACCCTCAGCCCCCTTTCTCTACAGTACCCAGCATTCCTCCCTGTAGGGGCTTCTCCACTAGGTTCTTATGAAATGAGACATGAGTTCCCTAAGGGGTCTCCTTTGAAGCCCTCTGTAAAGCCAGAGCCTGGAGAGGGTTCATGTGTTCTGACCTGAGAGAGTCTGCTCAATTGTTAATCGGAGGGAGCAAATGTCCCAGCTAAATAGCTGAGGGGATGGAACTGGCAGAGCCCAGAGGGGTAAAGTGACTTACCTAAAGGTACACAGCAAGTCACACACAAAACTTGGGGCAAATCTAAGGTCTTTAGGTCCTGCCTGGTTGCCACTTTTTCCCCATGCCCAGCTGCCTCTGTGCTGTGCTTTCTGCTCCCAGCCCTAGCTTCCAGGCAGGAGGATTGGGAGACATTGGCTAACTGAAAGGTTGGTGGTTCAAACCCGCCAGCATCTCCAAGGGAGAAAGACCTGGTGACCCACCCCTGTAAAGATTATAGCCTTGGAAACCTTGTGGGGCGATTCCACTTTGTCCTGTAGGATTGCTACGAGTCAGAATCAACTCAGGAACAGCAATGGATTTTGGGTTGGGGGTGGTGGGGGATTGTTATAAATTTTTCTCTTTTTATTATTTTAATTGCAAAATTTGTTCATCCCCTTTGGGAAAAAAGCAATAAAGGAGTGTGACAGTAAAAAGTGAGAGTTCTTTCTTCACTCCTAACACAAACCCTATGGGAAGTTGCACTCTGCTCTATGGGGTCGCTGTAATTAGAATCTACTCAATGGCAACAGGTAACCACTGTTAAAATTAGGTATACATGTCCTTCTAGACTTTTTCCTGGAACTATATAAACATACATATACATACACACATATGTGCATATATTTATGCTTTTGTTGTGCATATACATAAACATAAATACATATACACATAGACAATACAATGATACACAAACATGCATATATAAAGAAATATATATATGATATTTAAAATAAAAGTGAAGCATACTGTTCTAAACACAGCTGTTTTGACTCAATGATCCAGCATGGGTTCTCCTCATGTCACATTTACAGACCTCCTTTTTTCCACACTAGGATTGCACCATCATGGGGTTAACCATCCTTCGGATGATATTTAATTTGTTATTTTTCTCCCTCTCTAAGTGATTCTGCAAAATGGACCAACTCACACACATGTCCCAAAGCAGCGTGTAGTTATTAGAATAGATTTCTAAGGCAGGAAATCGCTGGAGGAAACAGTTTGTGGCTTTAGCATTTGATAGTGAGAGCCAAATGAGGCTCCAGACAGGCTGGACCCACTCGCACTTCCATCAAGGGTGTATGAGCAAGATTACCCCATTCTTTTGCCACCCCTAGTGAAAGTTTTGAAAATTGTCCAATACAGTAGAGAAAAAATACTGCATTATTGTTTTAATTGTTATCTCCTTGATGATTGGTAGGAGCTCTCGTGGTGGTGTAATGGTTAAAGTATTCAGCTGCTAAACAGAAGATCCAGGGT
>NW_006921984.1:1055676-1074304 GCF_000298275.1 Orycteropus afer afer | reverse complement strand
TTTCCGAGGTGGTATCTCTCCAGAAGTGAATTGCCCAATCTTCCTTCCGAGGACTAAAGATTTATAGCCTTAGAAACTCTATGGGGCAGTTCTGCTCTGTCCTGAAGGGTCAGATGTGTCAGAATTGACTCAGTGGCAATGGGTGTGGTTTTGGTTTTGATGACTGGTGACACGTCACAGAATTTCCTGGCTCTTCCCTTCTGTTCTATAACCTTCCCTTTTGCTTGTCTGTTCCAGGCCCTGCCTGTCGTTGCTGGATTGTCTTCCTGTGGGAGCTCGGGCTCCTTCTTTATAAGGAGTGGCCAATGCTCTCTGTTACACGTGCAGCAATCATTTCCCGGGTTTGTCACCCAACCTCCGCCCTGTGCCATACCGAAGCTAAAAAATATCTGTGTGGTTAGACTGCGTGTTCTTTCACTTTATGGGCTCTGAGCTTTGAGTCTCGCTGAAAGAACTTCTGGGTGAAGGTTTTTCAAGAATATATTCATTTTTATCCAGATAACACAACTGATCCATATTCAGTATTTTAAAAGGAAAAATAAAGTATTTACATAACAGTACCAACAAAAATACAAAAGTCAACAGGCAACTCCCCACCCCTAACTGCAACGCCTAGAATCACCCATCACCCATGTTTTGGTGTTTGTCCGTACAGCCTTGCTTTCCTTTTATGATACTGATAGGGAACCCTGCACTCACTCAGTCTGTGGTGAGTATTTGCCTAGTCTTGCTTCTTCTAGAATATCCGATTCAATGACCGGGTAGTTTATGAACTGATGCATAGACAACAGCTTAGAGACTTCATTAATCTCCTGGTTTTTGACATGTACATCTCTTCTGAATTTTCACCATGATACAAAAAGGCCGAAATAAACATGCTGACAAATAAATATTAGTTCTAATAATAAATATCATTAATAATAAATATCATTAGAAATAATCTGATTATTTCTTTAGGGAAAGTTCTAGAAGTGTTATGGCCAGGCTAAAGACTTTTGACCCGTATTTCCAAATTGCCTTCCAATTTCCCTTCCACCCTCAGACCTTGTGTCTGCTTCTCATACCTCTTATCGGTTCTAAGTATGAACTCTTCAATATCTTTCCCTGTTGTTTTGATTTGCATTTCATTGATTACTACTGATGCTTACCTTTTTTTTTTTTTTTTTACATGACTTTTGGCTATTTGCCTATCTTATGAATTGTTCATTCATGCTCTTTGTTCATTTTGCGATACTTGCCTTTTATTTATAAAAACTCTTTCATATGTTAAGAAAAATGATCTATTCACTGTAAGAAGTACAACCGTATTCCTAGTTTATCAATCGAATTTTAACTTGGCTTAGAACTATTTTGAACACAAAGGTTTTGAAGTTTTATGTAACAAATCCTTTACTATTTTCCTTTATCATTTCTTCTTTTGCAGCTCTCCTTACAACACCATTCCTTTCTTGAAATCAAATAAACGCTCACCTGTATGTTCTTCTAATCCTTCCACAGCTTCACTTTTACACTCAGCACTTTAATCCACCTGGAATTTATTGTGGTATACAATGTGAGATGAGGATTTGAGTTTGTCATTTTCCTGGGGACAGCACTGTTTATGAAGGTGTCTTCCTTCACTGATTTGAAGTGTTCCCTTTCTCACATACTGAATTCTCATGTACCCAGATTCTTTGTCTGGGTGGGTGTTCTGTCTTACTTCACTGACTAATTAGTACCATGCTGTTTTAATCACTGTGGCTTCGTACTAATACTTGTGATACCTGGCTACGCAGCTCCATAGTGGGCCATGTGCAAGTTCCCCAAATCACAATACACAACAGCAGCCTGCCTTGGTCTTATCCTGGGAAGGATGTGGAAAGTTGAAGGTGTCACAGGAAGGTTTTAGGATAAACAAGTGCCAACAGATGAGGGAAGTGAGTCCTGCTATGAACTGAACCTTAAATTCTCTGGTCAACCCTGAGCACCTTGAGAGTACCCCGGTGGAAACAGTATTGACGTCTGAGAATCACTAGACAGCAGAAGCGTGAACTTCACTGACTGACCTAGGAGGCCTTGCAAAGAGTCAGTAACTACTGCCCACAGGACAGTGACAAGGCTTCACTCTGGAAGGGGCAGAGAAGATGGTTTAGAATATGGATCCCACAGTAAACACCTCAGGGGGACTTGCTAGAAAACTATGTTGTGTTTACTTATTTACAAGGCGATATATGACTCACAAACCTCCTTTGCTAAGGTGGGTTAGAGGCCAAGGACATAGGGGAGTGCCCGCTCAGTGGACCAGCAGACTTTTAAGAAAAACACACCCAACCCCAACAAGCCTGGGAGTGGGTGTGGGGTTTTATTTTCAGGCCCAGGATCAGCCTCTTTACTGGGGGAGCAATGGGGTAGGACGGATGGGGGGGCATGAGTAGGGAGTTAGGCACAGTAAAGGACAGGGGGCTGTGGAATTGAGCTCACACTTCTCTTGTAGATTTTAATTTTGCTTTGCTGTCCAACCACCAGTATATATCCTAAGTAGGTGACATCGCTCTTCTCTTCTCTCCCAGCCATTTCCCCCAAGATGGCAGCTAGCTAGTTCAGGAGTTAGGGAATTGTGGGAGGTCCCCCCGCAACACATGTACTAGAATGTTAGGGGCCATTCTCCTTCCCCCACCACAAGCCCTAAGACCCTCAATTGCGGGTAACACGCTCGTCATATTGACTGCTCTGCCTCCTTGCTTCCTTCCTGATCCTCAGGGTCCCTCCACTCACTGTTCCGCAGGGATGTAGCCGTCCACCAAAGGGCTGCACTCCACACCTGCCACCTTGACGTGGGAGGCAATGTCCCGGAACTCCAGGCCCAGGTTCTCCCCTCGGATGGTGACCTTGGTGCCTCCTTCTCGGGGGCCCGTCACTGGGATTATCTAGGGGAAGAAGTGAGATAATGTGACAGGCTCTATGCTGTGGCTATCACCTTTTGGGCAAGGAGTAGCCACTTGGCTCTTCTCCATCTATGCCTGATACCCTGAGTTGGGTCCAAGCCCATGAGGACACCCATGGTCTGGGACAACAAGTGGACAGAGGCTTTTGGTAAAACATCCATGTTTGTGAAAAAACATGTAATAGAAATTTTGCCATTTTAACCATCATCTTTACATGTGCAATTCAGTGACAGTAATTACATTCACCATATCAAGCAACCATCACACTAAAACCAAAATCACTGTCGTCGAGTCAGATCTGACTCATAGCAACCCCTCCTTGGGTTTCTGAGGCCGTATCACCACAGAAGTAGATTACCCAATCTTCCTTCCGAGGAGTGGCTGGTGGGTTTGAACCACCAGCCTTCTAGTTAGCAGTCAAATGCCTTAGGCACTACGCCACCAGAACTCCTTCCATTTTGAACTGTTTCTCAACACCCCAAAAAGACATTCAGTACCCTTGAAGCATAACTCCTCATTTCCTCTCCCCTCCAGCCCCCAGTAACCACTGATTTACTTTGGTCCATGCATTTGCCTCTCCTAGATATTTCACGTAAGCAGGAACATCCAGTATTTGTCCTTTGTGACTGATTTACTTTACTCAGTGTCATGTTTTTAAGGCTCATTCATGTCATAGCACACATCAGAACTTCATTTCTCTTACAGCTGAATGATATCCCGTTGCATGAATATATCACATCCTACTCATCTGTTCCTGTGTTGGTGGACACTTGGGCTGTTTCACCTTTTGCATACTGTGAATAGTGCTGCAATGAACACTGGGGTATGAGTCCCTAAGTCCCTGCTCTCAAGTCTTCTGGGTCTACACCTAGAAGGTGTGTGTAGTTTGAAGAGCAGTGTTCAAAGCCCCTACTCACGGCTCTGTTTCATAGAAGAGATGAGGGAATGAGATCTGCAATGTTAGTGGTGTAGTTAGTGCCTAAGGTATTTGATTGGTAACCAGAAGGCTGGCAGTTCAAATCCCCCAACCATTCCTTGGAAGGAAGATTGGACAATCTACTTCTGTAGTGATACCGTCTCAGAAACCCAAGGAGGGGTTGCTATGAGTCAGATGCGACCTGATGGCAGTGAGTTTTTTTCTTCTTCTTTTTTTTTTAATTAGGAAGAAAGTGTGATAAAGCCTTCCAGAATCCACTTGTGCAGGCTCTACTCGCGAGAAAAGGAAATCCCCAGATCCGCCCACAGCCCTCACTCCTATGGAAATCGTACTCATAGCTCACGACCTTCTCCAGCCTCACATCTCCATAATCAGATGTCCTCTTCTCCATAACCAGACGTTCTCCCTCTTCACTGGAGTTTCAAGACACTCTCTTTGTGCCCCTTTCATGGTAATGATCATTAGTGTCTGGGTCTGAGCCCTCATCCATGTCCCCATCCATCCCCCTCCCCCCAGATCCCGAGTCTCAGGTGGCAGGGACCGAGTCCTACTCTCTGTAGGCTCTCCAGTGACAGCACCACATTATCTCTTGCCCACAACTGTCTAAGGGCCCTCCACGAGTTCTAAGAGCATCTTGTCTCAACCCTTTGCTTTCGCTGTCTGGCTTGGTTTCCAGCAGAGATGGGTCTAATTAGACTTTACTCACACACACTGGCCAGAATGACAGGCTTTCCTCTGAAGAAGTTGGCATTGGTGTTAAAAATCCACGGGTCCAGGTAACACAGTCTAATCATGACAACCCACAGCAGGCCATAGTGGAACAACACATTCTGTGCCAGCCTCCCTTGGCATCCTACAGGGCAGGAAGGCACGTTTCCCACTCGGGGTGCCTCAGGACACCAGCACCTGGGTCTTGGCCAGTGCCAGTGGGCTCAGAAATGAAGGAACCCGGATATCCCTCCTTTACTCTTCCTGGCATTTCCTGCTCTCCCACCCCCAAGGGTCACCACTGGAGATTCCATCTTGGGGTGAGAGTGACAGATGGGGATGAGAAAGGAAACAGACTGGGTGTTTCACTTACAAAGTTGAGAGACTTCCAGCTTCTTAAACACCCCTGGTGTGGGCACATATGTTTGTGAGTGCATATGAGCCTGGTCAGAGAGAAGCCCTGGTGGCTCAATGGTTAAACACTTGGCTGTCAACCAAAAGGTCAGCAATTTGGACCCACAAGCCACTCCATGGGGGAAAGATGTAGCAGTTTGCTTCTGTAAAGATTACAGCTTTCAAAACCCAATGGGGCAGTTCTACTCTGTTCCATGGGGTCACTATGAGTTGGAATTGACTTGCTAACTATGGGTTTGTTTTTCTTTTTGCTGTTGATTTTTGGTGAGCATGAGTGTGAGGTTTGCACATATGTGTTCCCATTGAGGTGGGGAGACAGTGTCCTTGGAGACACAGGCCGACTGTGTTTGCAGGAGGTGGACAGAAGTGAGCCCTCCTTTCCTGATCCTTGCCCCACCAGTTCCCACACGTAACTAGCTCCTGCTGCCAGCCTCAGCACCCTCTTCCAGCACCTGCTTGTCATCCTGAAAAGGGAGTTTGTCCTTGGCCCAGGACTTGGTCCCCTGATTCCCCAGAAGACCAATACCAGTAGGAAGCAATCTGTGGGCCCTGTCTCAAGGAGATCTGTTCAATTTGCAGCCTCCATCCTGTAATTTTCTTGAAAATCAAAGGCCAAGAAGAAAGCAAGTCTTGCTGCCTTGGCTACAGCCTGCACAGCCATCATTTTAACAATGACGATGACAGAGGAGGAGGAGGGTGGGAGTCTTCTGGGCTGGGCAGGGGGCTAAGCACTTTACATGTTTGATCTTATATGATGCTTGTAACTTTCCTGAGAGATGGACACATGGTCCAAAGCCTGGGGGAGAAAGCTGAGACACAGATATATGGATTGATTAGCCCTGATGTACCCAGCAATTAGGTGGAGGAACTGGGAGTTGAACCTTATTCTCTGTGGCCCAAACACCTGCACGTCAAACATTGTCTTGCTCCTTCATGGCCCTGTGTCCTGAGGCCCTCCTAAACTGGGCCCCAAGTCCATTCCTCCCATCTTTTTCTTCTTTGAGAAAGTCTGAAGTCTCTCCATTTTGATCTCTACCCACCTTGGTGGAGGGCAGGCCCCTGGGCACTCACTCAGCACCCTCACTGGCTATCTGCCTGGTATAACTGCTGCAGTGGGGCTTCATGGCCTCATCACTGGCACTCTTAGCAAAGGGAAAGATGGCTGGGACTCAGTCCTTTCCAGCAGCTCACATAGGGACCCTAGAAGGGCAGCCAAGCCCTCTGCTCTAGTTTTCTCAGATAAAGAAAGGATGCCTGAACCAGACCTCCCAGATGGCAGAGAAACTGAGTATATGCAGGGACTGCTGGGTGACTGACACTATGGCCTGGCAGGATCTCTGGGTCTTGCCCCATGGGCAGGGTGTGGGCCATTGCTCCAAGCATTTCCCTCCCCAGGTGGGCAGGGCCCCAGTGGCTCACCTCAGTGATGCGGGGGTTTGTGCACTTGCTGTTGGCACCTGAAAGCTCTAGCCATTGGCTCTCGTGGGTGGGGCAGTGCTGACGCAGGGTGCACTGGCCCTGGCCCTGGCACCAGCCACACTGGAAGTCGGGGTCCGCCTTGAGGCACAGCCCACAGCTCTCACGCATGGCTCCGCACTTGTACAGGTGGACTGCAGACAGAGGGCAAGAGCGACTTGGGGATGGCAAAGCATGGCCGCTGATGGTGGGACAAGAAGCATGGTCCCAGCCTTGGACAGTGGGATGGGGGCAGATCTATCCCCTTAGCCTTTAGGATGCAGAGCAACCCAGACACAAGAGGACTTCATAAAGAAGCCACAAGTCCCCATCTACTCTTGGCTGTCCTCCTTGATGCTGCCAACAGCCACCAGCCCATGCCAAGAAGCAACACCAAAGGATGGCTCAGAGCCAGAGGTCGGGGGCCACCTTTAAGGTGGGGGGTGGAGTGACAATGGCTGGGGAGCACCACACTACCCTCCCTCCCACCCCCAGCCTGCCTCCCCACCAGGGCCCAGCTGGGGCTCTGTACCTTTGTTTTGAGCTGGGTTGTCAATGTTGAAGTGACCGTTCCACACAACTGTCAGCTCCACGGGCAGGTTATTGATCTCCATGCCTTCGTAGGAATACTTCAGAGAGAGGAGGAGACAGAAAGCTGGTCATGGGGTTCTGAGGGAGGCTGATGTCCAGCCTGAGGCCTTCAGGAAGGCAGGGTGCTGGGACTATCAAGACGTAGATATGCACATACATGTGTGTGTGTGTGTGTGTGTCTATTGGGAGAGGAATGCACACATCCAGGGAAGGGGAATAGAAGTTCTGGAAGATAGAGCAGGGCGGGGTTTGGCCTGAGAGCCACCATCTGGAAGGTTGGTTCAAGGAGTAGAATCCAGCAAGCTACTCATTCATCTCCTGTGCTCCAAAGGAGGCTGCAGATGGGCAGGAACTCTGAGAGGCTTCTCCTCAGGAAGATGAACTGTGGGAGAAGCCACTTCCTCCCTGACCACTGGGAGAGCCGTGGCCAGGCCCCCATTAGATTTGGGAGCACTAATGCCCATGAAATTATCTGGGCAGGCGAATGCTTTACCAAAGACCCACTGAAGATGATAAATAAAATCCGAGGTGGGATGATGGCTGCAGAAAGCAAGAAGGAAAGACGAACACTCTGAAGGGGTAAGAAGCTGGGGGGCTTGGTGAGAGCTTAGAAGTGAAGGGCAACCCTGAGGCAACCCTGGAGGACAAGTCTTTAAGGTACCAAGGCACAAAGGGGTACTGTCACCCTGCAGAGGACTGCCCTTAGACCAGCACAGGGTCCCCTCAGGGTCCTGCTTCCCTTCTGGTATCCCTCAGGGGTCTCTGCCTCACCCCTCTACTTTCAGACCCAGGGATTGTGGATCTAAGAGATGAGGGGCTACTGGGTATGGGGGGGGGTCCTCAGGCATGTGAACCCTCAATCTGTCTTCAAATGACAGTTACTTCTCAGTGCCCCAGAGGAGGGAAGCCAGAGGGGACTCCACTCTGGCCTGGCAGCATTTCAGCCCCTACCTGGTGTTCCTGGTTCTTCCACCAGACTCTCCCCTTCAGGTTGGGGGAGGAGATGGACAGAAATGCTTTCTGCAGAAGAGGGGCTGAGGTGGGCCATCTATTGGCAGGGGGCTGTGCAGAGCACTTGGTTTGACACTGTATTTGCTGAGCTAACAGGCTCTTTATTTTAACCTGGAACTAAAATTTGAAGGGGTTGGGCTGGGAAGGTGTTAATGGATATTACAGGGGACAGATGCCCCCCTCAGCTTGCCGCAGCACCTCCGCTAGGGGCAGACAGCCACAGAACATCAGGGATCCATGGCCTGGGAGAGTCCTAGGGCCTGGATGTCCATGCCTCTGATTCTGGGCAGGAGCAGGGGGATGTCCCATTCTTACAGGCTTCTATGAGAGATGCTATAACTTCTGAATCCAGGTGACTTCCTGAGTCACAGAATGTGTTCAAGGTGAACAGGTCAAGGCGTTGTCCTAAAACACCGACACAGGCAGGACATGCTCCTAGGCTTCTCCAAGGGCACTGGGAAGCTTGATAAAAGTGGACCTCCAGGCAAGGTCATGGTGGCTTCTTGGCCACAGCCAGCTACCTGGAGGGAGTAATTAGTTGGTCTTGTGGGATGAGGACCAAGGTTGCAGGGGACATCAAGCTCAATTGCCAAAACATACTACATAAAAACATTGTTGCACATCCTACTTTGGTGAGTAGCAACTGGCATCTTAAAAGCTTGTAAGCAGCCATCTAGAAGCAACGATGGATCTCTCCTTATCCAGAGCAGAGAAGAAAGTAGAAACCCAAATACGCATGGAAACAATCAGTCCAGGGAACTAGTAGATCATGTGTTCCTCAGCCTTTATGACCATGAGACCAGAAGAACTGGATGGTGCCTGGCTACCACTGTCAACCACTTGGAAAGGGATCAGTGCAAGAGATCCTGGATAGAGTGGGAAAATAATGTGGAACAAAACTCAAAAACCTTTAAAAAAAAAAAAAAGACCAGGTTTACTGGTCTGAGAGAGCCTGGTGAGACCCCTGAGACTATGGCCCCTAGTTACCCTTCAGAACTGGAACTGAACTCACTCCTGTGGCTTCCAGCCAAACAACAGACAAGCATATGAGCTGAACATTTACATTAGGTAGATACATTCCTTGAAGAGATCAATCATGGGAGAACAGAAGAGCTGTGTATGCACAGGGAGATAGCTCGGTGGATGAGAGTGCATGGGAGGGAAGGACACAGGGAAGAGGTAACTACAGGGAGGAAGCGGGAAGAGAGCTGTTACATTGTGGGAAGTTACAGTCAATGTCATGAAACAAAATGTGTATGAACTGTTGTATGGAAAATGAAATTGTTCTGTAAACTTTCACCCAAATCACAATAATTTGTTTTTTACAAAAAGGGGAGGGGAACCCCAGGCTCATGCTTTCCAGTTTGGGTTGAGTCCACACTGACTTACAGGTCCCACCTGTGTGTCAGTAGAAAGGAGAACTGCCCTTAGACCATGGTCAGACCTGCATGGGGTTTACAACAGCTGATTTTTTGAGAAGCAGATTGCCAGGCCTTTCTTGTGAGGTGCCTCTGGATGGACTTGAGCCTCCAACCTTTTAGTTAGCAGCCTAGCACTTAACCATTTGCACCACCCAGGACTCCTGGCCTAGGAGGTAATGCTGGAGGTGGGTGGGACTCGGTCTCTAGGGGGATGCTGGCAGAGGCCACCTCACGATTGGAGCTGACTTCAGTCCCCAGGCCTGTATCTGTCCAGGCCTAAAGCAGAAGCTTCAGGCATGTCAGGGCTACAATGACCAAAGATCAGAAGGACCTACTGACTCCTGTCGATAAGGACCTTAAGTCCTCCAGAGGCTAGGGAAAGGAATTCTGCATTTGTGCATGTCTGTGTGCACAAATATGTCCATATCATATGTGTGATGTCAGTGCCCATATCTGTATTATCTGTGTATACATGCATGTGTGCATACACACACAGACACACACATATACTACCATGAAGTGTCTTTGCCTATGAATAGCTGTGTGAGTGTGAGCAAATGGCCTGAGTCCCCGTTTCCCTATTTGTGAAGTGGGGGTTCTGAGCAGAACGTGCCTCACAGGATGACTGAGGGAATGTATTTCATCTCTGAGCTCAGTGCTTGCATGGAGTATAAGCACACAAATATTATTGTGTATTTTCATCTATGTGTATACACTTAGGGACGCTGTGTGAAAATATACTTGGGCTCCATGTTTGTGTTTATGTAGGATTAAAATAGCAGCCATGTATTACGTGTTTGTGTGCCAGACACTTTGCACATATGGAGATGCATGCATGTGAGGACGCTTATGTGTTCTGTGTGTGCGCGCGTGCGTGTGTGTGTGCTCATGCACTTTCCTTTTGAAGAAAACTGAAATGAAAAATAACTTTAAGTAGCAAATATGCTGGGCACTCACTTCTTCGGCTCCTGATTATGAAATATTAGAAAATCATTGGCCCCGGGTGCTTCCCACCATCCCCTTGGCCTCTAGGGAAGTCACCCTCGGTCCCGGACTAGGTTCTATGCCTCTCCAGATGGCATGGGGATCCGGGGCCTTAGCTCCCATCTCCCGGGGCTCCCCATGCCTCTGCTCCACTTAGCATTTATATAGCGCTCTGTAATCAGCGGGCAGTTGATATACACAAAGCAGCCGAGCTCCAGAGGACTGTTTGTTCCCCAGTCCCAGAGGGCAAGAGGTCAAGTGTCTCCATCAAGGTCCAGCACTGTGACTCTGCTAAGGGAAGGGATAACATATCCGTTACCTTGGGCGAGTGTCAGCCTCAGTTTCTCCACCTTCTAAAGCAAAAAGAAGACATATCTTATTCAGACATGCTTTCTTCCAACCACTCTCTTTTCTGAACTTTGAGATATTTTGCTGGAAAGTTCTCTCCTTGTTTGTTAGGTGCTGTTGAGTCAGTTCCAACTCATAGCGACTCATAGTGACCCGATGTTCAACAGAACAAAACACTGCCCGGTGCCGTGCCATGCTAACAGTCGCCATGTTTGAGCCCACTGTGTCAGTCCAACTCATCAAGGCTCCTCCTCTTTTTTGCTGACCGTCTTCTTTACCAAGCATGATGTCTTTCTCTGGGGACTGGTCTCACCTGTTAACATGTCCAAAGTATGTAAGACAAAGTCTCACTGTCCTCACTGCTAAGGAGCATTCTGGCTGTATTTCCTCTAAGACAGATTTGTTCATTCTTCTGGCAGTCCATGGTATACTCAATATTCTTTGCCAACACCATCATTCAAATGCATCTATTCCCCTTTGCTATTCTTTATTCATTGTCTGCTTTCATATGCATATGAGGCGATTGAAAATACCCTGGCTTAGGTCAGGTGCATCTTGGTTCTCAAAGTGACATCTTTGCTTTTTAACACTTTTTAAAGTTCTTTTGCAGCAGATTTGCCCAAGGCAATACATTGTTTGATTTCTTGGCTGCTGCTTCCATGGGCTTTGATTATGGATCCCAGTCAAACGAAACCCTTGGCAACTTCAATCTTTTCTCCATCTACCATGATATTTGTTGCTTACTGGTCCAGTTGTGTGGATGTTGTGTCCATCATACATTGTTTGATTTCTTGACTGCTGCTTCCATGGGCTTTGATTGTGGATCCCAGTCAAATGAAATCCTTGACAACTTCAATCTTTTCTCCATCTACCATGATGCTGCTTACTGGTCCAGTTGTGAGGATGTTCGTGGATGCTGTGTCCATCTTCAGGGCCACCAAGGGCCAGCAGAGCCAGTCTCAGTTGTGTTCCAGGGAGTCAGAAGGGACATGTCATCTTCCCATTCCTCTCTCCATTCCCAGCTTGCATGTGGTAAACTGAGGTGTTCAGAGAAAGCATGAGGCTGCCATGTGTCAGTGGGTCCCAGGCCAGCACTCCAACCAGCAGGTGCCCTTTAGATGCTCTCATGAGATTGGCAGTGGCTGAGAGCTGGGTGTCAGGCACTTGTATTAGCCGCACTTGACATGTTCTGGAGCCTTGGTCTAAAGTAGGCCACTACTATCCACATTTACTCCTCCTGCAGCAGCTGCCTGGGAGCTCGGCTGTGTTTCCTCCCTTAAGCCCCTGGGGCTCCAGTGACTGACTCAATGCCTGTCTCCAAACAGCAGCTGCAAGCAACTTGCCTGCCTCCCCAGTGCAGCGTCACACTCACACTGAGTTCTCTGGGTCTCCGTCCCTTCTCTGCTAGCTGAGATCTCACTGCTACCTCCGCCCCCCATCACACACCCAATGTTTCTCTGCTTGTCTCTTCTCCTCCTCCCTCCACTCCTGAGAGCTCAGAGACTGAGGAGGTGAAGGACTGTAACTCGTGTTCCTACAGTCTTCTGGGAGCAGGTCAGACCCTGTTCCCAGGGCTAAGACCAAAGCTCGGGTATCAGGTTCAATTGCTATTTTTGCCCAACCTTAGATCATGGAGTATGGTATAGGGTCAAGTTCTGCATTGGCTACTGACTTGCTGTGTGACTTGGGGATAGTCATTTGCCCTCTCTGGGCCCCAGAGTTCCCCCTCTGTGACCAGATGAAGTAGATACTCCTCAGGTGCAGTCTTGCCCTGATGACATGTTGTTTTCCTAAAACTGTGGAAGATTATGACCCCAAAGGTTTTTCAAGAAAATCACTTGATGAGAAGGGGCACCCTGGTCCAGACCAGCAGTTAAAGTAGGATCCCATTGTTACCCAGAAAAGGAGATGTCTTGGGAAAAGTCAGAGCTGAGCTCTCCTGAACAGCAGGATTTCAGTGGGCAGAGGGGACTCCTCCTGGATTTGAGGGTTTGTAAGGCACCCCTCCTGTCAGTTTCTCAGACTTTAAAGGGGTAGAGCAGCACATTTTCCCATCACCTTCATTATCAGGGCAGCTGAGGACATAAAGGAGTCATGCAGGCAGTCTGCTGAGCTGCTGTGGGGACAGTGACCTACGGGCACCAAGAACTGCTCCATGGCAGGTAAAGGGCCATAGATGGACAGGAGACCAGAGTTCAGTGTCAGCCACCTCCAGCTCCTAGAGTGAGGACAGGGAAGTGGGTGTGGCCTTAAAAGTCAAGTCTACTTGGTGGTTAAGAAACTGTGGGTCCAGAGCTCTAGCTCCAAAGCCCCAAGTTTTCCTCCTTCTCTGGGAGGGAGATCTGGAAGGGGCCTCCAGATGCCACATGTCTGGGTGCCAAGCATCTGGACACCACGCATCGGGACACCACGCCTCTGGGAGGCCAGCCAACTGGGCAGCACCACCTTTCACCAGGGAAGGCTGGGGTCCCTCAGATGCTAGTAGTACATTTGACCATGGTATCCCAGGGCATTAGGATTCCCCAGTGTGGAGCTGTGCACCCTGCTGATTGCTTAGATCCCAGGAATTCAACACCAGACATCTGGACAACTGCTGGAGCCTAGTGGTATCCTTCCTCTTCCCATGGGCACTGGCGGGCACAAGCCTGGGTACCCTGTGTGGACAATGCAGAGGAGCCCTGCCTGCTGACCTGGGCCACTGAGATGACTCTGGGGATCTGTGGCCAGGAAGCTCAGGTTTTTTTCCCACTGGGGAAGTTCTCTAACCACTAAAGGGCCACTCAGGAGGCTGAGGAGATGCCAGGGACAGTAAAACACAACCTGCTTTCCATCCTGGTGGTAGATAGGGTGACATCACGTCCAAATGGGCCTTTTGGAGGCTCAAGGCAGCCCCCAAAACACAAGCAGAGATCTGATGCAGGTGTTTCGAGTGTCTTCCTCCAACAGAGTCAGCCAAAGCAGGGCACCTTGAGGCCCCAACTTGTGGAGTTGGTACACTTCCCTCGGGGCTGAGGGCTTGTCATCAGACTCCATCATCTCTCCTGATGCCATGGAGATCTTCTCCATGGAAGGAGGCTCGTTTCTCCACATATGCAATCTCTACCCGCCTTCTGTACAGTCCCACGTGGGACCTAGGCTTTCTTTTCCCACACAGGCGTTCTCATCTGGGGACCGTCACTTTAGCCAAACCCCTGGGGCTGGTCTGCGTGGCCTCAAGATTTATGGGGAAATGTGAGGTGTTTAATATCCCCTTTGCTGCCAGGTTCAATCTGGAGCACAGCAGAAATCAGAAAAGCAGTTCGGCAGCTGGGGGAGGGGGTTGTGCAAATGGGCAGCTGTGAGGACACATGGAACTTCAAAGGTTGTGAGATTAGTGACTAACCGTCTTTGTAATACCAATGGCTTGAGCAAGTATTTGTCCTTCTCTTGGCTCCATTTATCCCTCGATAGTGTCCTGCAAGAAGGGTGGGTGCTTCCAAAAGTCCTTTGCCTAGAACTTTCCTTGTCCTTCCTCATGACTCCAAATACCCTCATTGCTGTTTGTTGCTGTAATTGTTCCGACACATGGTGACTTCATGTATAACAGAATAAACTTTGCCTGGTCCTGCACGATCTTACCATCCTCAAGATTGTTGGTATGTTTGAGCCCAGTATTGTGGGTATTGTGTCAATCCATCCCATTGAGAGGGTCCCAAATACAGTCATGGCATATAAATACCCAGTGACAATTTGATGAGTGAATGAGAGGCAGTGTGACACAGAAGAAGACCTGAAATCTAGCCCCAACTCTGCCACTCACTAACTGTGTGACTTTGAGCATGTTGGTTGCCTTCTGGGCCGAGGAGGGTTACCCCAAAGTGAGTGGGGCTTTAACTTCAGGACCCTGTACTCACCTGCCCAGGTCCCTTACAAGGCCTGTGTATCTAATTTTGTATTTATTTTATTTCATTCTTGATCTTAAAGCCAAAAAATCCAAACTCATTGCCATCAAAAATTCGGACTCATAGTGAACTTATAGGACAGAGTAGAACTGCCCCATCGAGTTTTCAAGGCTGTAAATCTTTACAGAAGCAGACTGCCTCATCTTTCTCTTGTGGAGTGGCTGGTGGGTTCCAACTGTCGACCTTTTGGTTAGCAGCAGAATGCCTCAACCACTGCACCACCAGAGCTCCTTTGATCTTAAAGAGGGTCCCCCAAATGGTATAAGCTTCCAACCCCATAGACCTAGATCTGTCTCTGCTTCTAGGTCTCCATTTTCTCTTTTGTGTAGTGAAGAACTTTGCAATTTCTCACAGCTTGACAGTGTTGAATCTAGAAGTCTAATGTTTGGTAGCATCTGGAGCACATTCATAAGACCATAAAGAGATTGATTGGAGCCGAGGTGGCAGCTAGGGGGAGAAACAAGAAAAGGAGCAGAACAAGGCAGGCAGGAAAGGCACCACGCAGTCAGGGCACACTGGGTGGCACTGCCATCAGCTGAACAGTCCCCCAAAAGTCACACCCACCTGGAACCTCAGAAGTGGCCTCATTTGAAAATAGGGTCTTTGCAGATGTAATCAGTTACGATGTGGTCTCACGGGGTTAGGCTGGATCTAACGTCAAGCTCTGGTTGGGCTCTGGGACACGAGCAGGGTGGGGGCAGGGTGGCTCACCGAGGTGTTCTGGCACTGCACACTGGAGCTGTTGAAGCGCAGGGCGGGCACCCGTTGCTCGCTGCCCTGGATACTGAGGACACACTCATACCCGCGCTGGCCCGACTGGGGCTGAGGCAGGTTCTTGGCCTTCAGAGTGATGGGCTTAATCACTTCCACAGGCACCAGGATCTTGTCCACACGCAGCAGCTGGGGGCAGTCCTGGGAACCAAGAGTATGTGTCAGGTTAGAAGCAGAGGAGCAGAGGGGCAGGGAGCCTCTCCAAGACCACCTCCTCACTGTTGGCCCAGTCCATTCCCACAGACAGTACACAGGTGCACACACACAAAAGTGCATACACACAGATATATACATGCACAGATGCACATGTCCACACTATCTTAGAGACTGGGTGGCCTGTGTACTCTGCCCACCCCCAGCCTGCATGAGGGAAGGGATGGAATGGAGAAATTCTGGGTCCCAGAGGCACTGTCTTCAGGTAGTCCATTCATGGGTTGAGTCTAGCATTTAGGAATGTTCTAGAATGTGCCCAAGAGACCTCTGTGATCCAGAAGCTTCTGACTGAGCTATGGGATGGCCTGACCTTAAGGAGATGCCACCAGAGCTGAGCCATGTGGAGCTCCTCCTGTGTGCCCACAAGGGGCTTTTCTCTGGAGCCTTTGAGGATGGAGGGGGTAGCTCCTTGGCCCTCTTTTGGGAACAGTCAGCTCTGTCCAGGGAGGGCTGGTGGGGATGGGGTTGAGAACAGAGTGAAGTGCTCTGCCCAGATGAGAGGTGGACAGAAGCTGGTGTGCTGCGGGATCCCCAGGAGCTGGGTGGGGAGGGTCAGTGTTCCTGGGGCCAACTGGCATGAGGAGAGGCCTTCTGTGAGACACAGCAAGGCTGACACCCCTGGGCCAGGCAGGTCTTGCTACCCTCAGGGTCCCCCTCCAGGGTACAGCTTAGGGCATGTGGGGCCTATGGTGCCTGGGCAGGTCAGTCATCGTACGCATGGCCGGTCCACCTGGCCTGAGGATGCCCCTTCATTGCTCGTGGCTGACTCTGGGCAGGGATAGCTGTCCCCTAGGCCCAGCCCTCAAACTCAGCAAAGTAAGGCAGAAAGGAGGCTGAAGGGTGAATGGCAGAAGGGAGAGGTGGAAGTTCATCAGCCATTTGGCAGCTGCCCTTCTAGTTCCCCTTAAAGCAACCATGAGCCCACCTTTCCCTAAAGCATGTGCGAGCCAAAATGTTTCCTGTCAGTGGAAGCTATACCATGCCAAGACTTGAGCCTGGGCTCAGAGGAAGAGGTCCTGAGCCATCAACCCTGAGCACGTGGTGGTCCCACTGTGAGACTCAACTTCCCGATCTGTTGATTGGACTGGATTCCAAGGATCCCTCCTGCTCTACCCAGTTATGATTCCATGTTCAGGGGCAGCATCCCCTCTGCCCTTCCCGGTCATCCAATCAACACAGAGGAGGGCCAGGGAGGCAGGGGAGTGGACACAGGAAAGGGAGAGAGACAGAGAAAGCAAGATAGGAAGCTGAGAGAAAGGGAGAGAGCCGGAGGTTAAGAGCACTGCCCAAACGTGGGCCAGCAGGAGAGCTCACTTAGGGGAAGTGCAGTGTAGTAAATTACTTAGTATGGCTTTCCTACCCATAAGTCATTGTAAACTCAGTGGTGGAATGAGCAACTGAGGAGCTCCTGATTGTAAATGTTATCCACGTGGAGTATTTCTGTTGGGCGTGGCACAATACAATGTTCTGGGAGGTGCCCACTTTCTCTCAGGTGCTTAGAGTTCTGATGCTATGATTGGCTAATTTGACCACCCTGCCGGGCTCAAAAGGAGGCCTCCTGGAAGCAGAACTTTCTCTGACTGCTGGTGGAGGAAGACGTGCTGCTGAAAGAGACACGCGCTCCTGAACGAGACACGTGCTGCTGGGAAAGAGACGCAAGAGACACGCATCGCTGAGTGAGACACCGAGGGACCAGCACTGCTGGGAAAGAGACTGTGAGAGACTGTTGGCTGAGGGACAGTGGGCTGGAGAGAGACTGAGCATTTTTCCTGAACTCAAATTGTAGCTTGGTGCTTCCCTAATAAACCTCATAATCTGTGAGTTCTGTGTGGCCACTGCAGCGAATTATCGAACCCAGGAAAGAGGTGGTGGGTGCTTTGGGAGGAATGGTTGGTGAAAAGGCTGGAGGGAGGCAGCATGTCTGGCCTTACGGTAATAGGCCTTGCACTATTGATGGTGATTCTGCCTTCCTCTTGTGGGATTAGAGGAGGTCAGAACATGTGGCCTCCATGCCCTTTTTGCAGGAAGCTATTATGAATGAAGTGTGTCCTCCAACATCTGTGTTGAGATCCTTACCCCACACCTGCAAATATGACTCTGTTTGGAAACTGGGTGTTCCTTTTGTTATGTTTCTGCAGTCACACCAACAGAGGGTGAAGGAGTGGATCTTAAACTTACTCCCTTCTGAGTTATAGAAGGACTAGAGTATCTGCTCTGCACACGTGCACACGCATACACACACATGAACACACACATGCACTCATGGAGGGTGGGGAGGAGTCACTATACAAAGGTACATACATGGCAAACGTGTCTATAAGCCCAGCAATGCCAAAGATTGCCACCTACTAGAAGCTGAAATAAGGAGTTCTAGTTTAGGAGCTCTGGTAGCATAGTGTCTAAGGTACTTGATTGCTAACCAGAAGGCTGGTGATTCCAACCCACCAGCCATTCCTCGGAAGGAAGATGGGGCAATCTACTTCCGTAATGATACTGTCTCGGAATCCCAAGGAAGATCGCTATGAGTTAGGTCCGACTCGACGGCACATAACAACAACAACAGTTGCATACTGGTTAGCGCATTCTGCTCCTAAAGTCACTCCATTTGAAAAAGAAAGATGAGCCACTCTACTTCCTTAAAGATTTAGTCTCGGAAACCCTATGTGGCAGTTCTACTCTGTCCTCTAGGGGCGCTATGAGTTGGAATCAACTCATAGGCAGTGGGTTTGGTTTGGCCTTCACTTCCTTCCAAATTTACCCCAAAACTAAATCAAACTCACTGCAATAGAGTTGATTCTGACTCTAGCAAGCCCCATTGGGTTTCCAAGGCTGTAACTATAGAAGCAGACTGCCCCATTTTTCTTCCTCAGAGCAAGCTGGTGGGGTGGAACCACCTATCTACTGGTTAGC
>NW_006921984.1:1016947-1050841 GCF_000298275.1 Orycteropus afer afer | reverse complement strand
GAAGTAGATTGCCCAGTCTTCCTTCCAAGGAGTGGCTGGTGGGTTTGAACCGCCAGCCTTCTGGTTAGCAGTCAAATGCCTTAGACACTATGCCACCAGAGCTCTAGTTAACATGATACTAAAGTTCAACCCAGTGACATCTCACCACCTCCATCATCTTGCATGTTGTCACCTGGACTCTTGTTTCTTAGTAGAACATGCCTAGTCACCTTCATGTTCCCAAAGCAAAAACTAAGAACACCGGTCACATGATTCAGTATCCACACTGACAAGGACCACAATATTTTCCCCGGATCATCTTTCTGACTTTGGTCCACAGATGATTATCCAACTTGTAGACAGTATCCCTCAAAAACCTACTATCCCCTTCTTTTGCAGGGGGTTCTTTGTCTGAACTCTCATTTGCCAGGGCCAGCTCCCAGAGGGTCGAAAACACCTGCATTAACAAGAGCTTCTGGAGACAAATGCATACAATAAGAGCCTGACTCCCTGGGAGGTGGTTTGCCTGTGGCTGCTGTAAGAATGGACTGAGGGTGGGGAGCGGCAGTGGCTGGAGGCGCCAGGAAATCTTTAATGGCTTGGTTTGGGGAGGTGGCTGGGGCAGGCTTCAGGTCAGCGAGTTCAGACTCCATTCTCCAGCACTGCTAAGTGTAGGGAGTGGAAACCAAAGCCAGAGTATTAAAGCCAGAAAATGCCTTTCCATCTGCTCTGTCCATCGACCATGGCTGCTTCATACAGACGTTCTACTGCATATTTAAATAATTGAACAAGGACACAAAGAATGCTGCTATGCTGAGGGTGAAAAGGCTGCTTCAGGGCTGGGTTGCCTGGGAGGGGTTGGATTTACAGCTCCCCCACCCCCACCGCCACCGCCACCCCGTGTGTTTACCAGATGAGGGCTCTAATTCTCCTAGTTACTACAGACAGAGGGAGGGGCTACAGACAGCTGGGGGTGGGGAGGACACAGCACCTGGGGGCAGCACAGGAATGAGGGATTGGCTGGTCTGCCCCCTCCTGTCCCAGGTCACTGAAGTCCCCCAGCAATTCCAGAGAGGAGCCAGCCCTTGCCCCAAGCAAACGCCAAAATTTACACTTACCTGCTCAGACCCATCATACCCAAGACACAAAGGTAACACGCTATGTATTTGCTTGCTGTTCCCCAAGTTTATAATGCCATTAGCATGATCTACAACGGGCTGGTTTATGGGCAGACCAAAGTAATAATACAGAAAGGAAATACCCATAACCTCAAGGGGGGGGGGCACCCGTGGGATTGATGGAAAGTGCAATTGCCTGAGAAATGGCAGTCCCATGATGGACTACCTGGGTGGGGGAGGGGCATGGGTTGATGCCGGCTTTTCGCTGGATCTGGCTTTGTTTTCCAAAGGAGGGTGAAGGGCATGAGGGGGTGGATCTGTTCCCTGGGCCTGGATTCCAGGAATAGCTCCTCTGCAAGAAGGGATATAGACTCTAAGAAGGCAGGCTGACCCTTCCAGACTTGGGGTGTGGGGATGGGCGGCGGTGAATTCCTGTGCATTCGTAGAGCGTAGAGCGTGGGGCCATTTCAGTGCCAGGAGCAAGTGTCAGTCCAGGGGCTAGGACTTCCCAGCGGTGCCACCAGCTCTGTGGTTCTGGAGAGGACTTGGCCATGAGGGCCACCAGATATCAAGAGATATCCATAGCTCTGGCTGGGGCTATCTTTTCAGGTGTGTCAGGGGTGGTAGGGGGTCTTGGGGAACCTTTGGAGCACAGTTTTGGAAATGAAGTGGAATCTATCTTGCCTCCTTTGATCTTAAAACTACTCTCTGGAGTAAGCACTGTGGTTCAACTTTAGCAGAGGGCTTGATGGGACCCTCTGTCTCAGCCTGCACACCTGTAGGCCAGATGGGCTCCGTCCTCCTGGCAAAGCCATCCCACATGGGGGCCAGATTTCAGCTCATTTCACCTTTAAGTTTAGATAAGAAATTACAGCAAAAAATCCATATCCCCTAGTAAAGGCATGCTGGTGGCACAGTGGTTAAAGCATTTGTCTGCTAACCAAAAGGTCAGTGATTGGAACCCACCAGCCACTCCATGGGAGAAAGATAAGGCAGTCTGCTTCCATAAAGATTTACAACCTTGGAAACCCTATGGGCAGTTGTACTCTGTCCTATAGGGTCGCTATTGACAGCAGTGGGTTTAGGTTTTTTTGGTATCACCTAGTAAGGTGGTGTGGTTAAAAGCATTTGGCTGCTAACCAAAAGGTGAGTGGTTCGAATCCACCAGCCGATCTGCAAGAGAAAGATGAGGCAGTCTGCCTTGGTAAAGATGTACAGGCTCAGAAACTCTATGGCCCAGTTCTACTCTGCCCTAAAGAGTTGCTAGGAGTTGGAATAGACTTGTTGGCAGTGGGTGGATCCCCTAGTAACCCCTAACCTTCTTTTGTTACTTTTTACATTTTACATTGTAACCTTTTACCTACTCTAGTTATTTCATATAAGTGGGATCATACAGGAGTTCTGGTGGCATAGTGCCTAAAGCATTTGACTGCTAACCAGAAGGTTGGCGGTTCAAACCCACCAGCCACTCCTCAGAAGGCAGGTTGGGCAATCTACTTCCATAGTGATACTGCCTCGGAAACCCAAGGAAGGGTCACTATGAGTCAGGTCTGACTCAACAGCAGTGGGTGGTGTGGTGGTGATGGGATCATACAATATTTGTCTTTTGTATGTCTGACTGATTTCACTTAGTGTAGTGTTTTCAAAGTTCATCCATGTCATAGCATGTATCAGAACTTCATTTCTCTTCTGGTTGTATAAGAATCCATTGTGTGTATGACCCACATTTTGTTTATCCATTCATCTGTTGATGGACACTTGGTTTGTTTCCACTTTCTGGCTTTTGGCAGTAATGCTGCAATGAACGTTGGTGCTCATGTGTTCATATGCATGACTAATTTCAGTTCTTGTGTGTGTGTGTGTAGGAGTGGAATTGGGTAAAACTTGTTACTGTGAGTCGATTCCAATGGTGTGTCAGAGTGGAACTGACCCCACGTGTGTCAGAGTAGAACTGTGAGCCACAGTTTTCAGTGGCTGATTTTTCAGAAGTAACCACCAGTTCTTTCTTGAGGCATCTCTGGAATCCTCAACCTTTCAGTTAGCAGGTGAGTGTTAATCGTGTGCAGCAGGCAGGGACTCCTGGGTGCTGTGGTCACTTTGTGTTTAACTCTGTGAGGAACTGCCAAACATTTTCTACCAGGGCTGCATCATTTCACATTCCCACCAGCAATGAATGAGGGTTCCAGTTTCTCCATATCCTCACCACTGCTTGTTATTTTCTCTTTGTTATTTTGATAACAGCCATCCTAGTGGTGGGAAAGGGTATCTCATTATGGCTTTGATTTGCATTTCTCTAATGACTAGTGACATCTAGGACAAATTCTTGGCCACTGGATCTACTTTTCCATGGAAGTCTGCCTTTGTCCACCAAGAATCACCATCATTAAGTGCGAGGACAGATGAGGAAGTTCAGGTCAGCCTGTGGGAGAACTCCAAAGCCACTGGGAACCAGTGGCTCTTCCAGGTTGGTAGAGGTGGGGCCATGACCCTGTCAATGCCCAGCTCAGTGAATGGCCAAGCTACCTGGCAGCAAGAAGGAGTCCCAGCTGATGTGGAAGAGTAGGAGGGCAGGAAGACACTGTCATCCATTTTGCCCTCACTTGCTTTCTCCTCTCCCTCTTCTACCTGGTACTTGGGATCTGGCAGTTGATCTAAAGATCCAGGGTTGTTATTATAATGCCATCATTAGTTGAAACAAAATCATTCCTTGTAACTGGAATATAGTTACTATAAATGACATATGTTATTGGGCATTCTATTTCTTATCACTGTGAGTACGCTACAATACTTGTCGTTAATATAGTAACAACAATGATTGACCAGTTCTCTGTTCCAGACCAATAACTTCTCCTGAATGCCCTCTTTGTTCAGGGAAAAAGAAAAAAGAGGTAATTCAATATCCCTGGTGAAAGTTGACAAAGCCAGTGTTGAAACTGGAAGACGCACAGATGAAAGCCTTCCTGGGGATTTAAGATGGCGCTGTGTAGATGAAAAGCCACCTGGCAGCCTCTCTTTTGGCTAACAAAAGGCCCTGTCTACACCTCACACTCAAAGGGTGAAGGGAAATGAAAACCCAGGGACATCCAGTAAAACCACGGGACCTGGGTTTGCCCTTTACTCGAAGAAGGTGGGTCTGAGCCTGGATGTCCAGGGAGCTGCAACCTAAGGCTGGCTATGGGTTACCTGTCAGGCAGGGGCATATTAGCCAAGGTAAGCATGGGCTTACTTGTGCTTACTTACTAATCTGTAGTGAATAGTATCTCATATTTTCACCACATCAAAGATTCCACTTCTACATATGGCTGGTATCTGTTTCTCCCCCCAACCCCACAGCACTTTTCTATACACAATCAAAGCCTCTTTTCAAATTTACAATCACTGACAGGGATGGAATACCCAGTAGGCAAGGTAAGCATGGGTTTATTTGTGCTTAGTTACTAATCCTTGATGAACAGTTTCACATGTTTTGTACCCTATTTTTCTCCCTGTCTTTAGATAGTATTGGGAGACCTGAGACCTAACAGCACACTCCCTCTGTGAGACCACTTTGGATGTGTCTTTCTTTCAGGCACTGTTCAGCTTATTTCCATTTACAATAGAACCTTCAAGATCATGTCCACCACCCATCTGTCACTTTGTCACTGTGGTGGCTTACGTATTGCTATGATACTGGAAGCTATGTCACTGGTATTTCAAATGCCAGCAGGGTCATGGTGGACAGATTTCAGTGGAGCTTTCAGACTAAGGAAGGAACTCTAGTGGTGTAGGGGTTAAGGCGGTTGGCTGCTAACTGAAAAGTCAGTGGTTCAAACCCATCAGCTGTTTTGCAGAAGAAAGATGAGGTGATCTGCTTCCATAAAGATTGGCAGCCTTGGAAACCCAATGTAGGTCAGTATGAGTCAGAATGAAATTGATGGCAGTGAGTTTTGGTTTTGGTCCAAACTAAGACTAGGAAGAAGGGCGTGGCGATCTACTTCCAAAAAAATGTGATCCTTGGGGCTTTCCTTGGCTGGTTTCAGATTGCCAAGTGATCTACTTCTGAAAACTAGCCAAAGAAAATCCTGTGCACCACAGCAATGGACTCAGACATACCGATGTCATGAAGATGGGGTATGCTGGGCAATGTTTTGTTCTGTTATACATAATGTCACCATGTTGAGGCCAACTCAAGGGCAGCTATCAACAGAGATCATGTAGACGAATGGCCTCATTTGCAGATGGAAAAAGTCATCAGCAAGGTTCTTCAGGGCACACTTTGTCAGGAGCTCTGGTAGCATAGTGCCTAAGGCACTTGACTGCTCACCAGAAGGCTGGCGGTTCAAACCCACCAGCCACTCCTTGGAAGGAAGATGGGGCAATCTACTTCCGTAGTGATACTGCCTCGGAAACCCAAGGAGAGGTCGCTATGAGTCGGGTCTGAGTCGACGGCACATAACAACAACAACAACAAAGCCTCACAGTGCTCTGCCTCTGGGAAAGTCTTAGACTGCGTAAGAAATGCTGACCCATGACATCATAGCTAAGCTTCAGAGTAGCACAGGGCGTCAGGCTGTGAATAAGCCATCCTCCCAATGGGGTTGAGCACTGTGTCTAGAGCAGTCCACAAAATCACTTTTCAAAGTCTGTTTTACTTATCACTCCTAATTCCTGCTCCTATCTCTTCCCAGAATCAAAGGTGTAGAAAACAAAACAAAGTGAAAACATTAAAAAACATAAACATATTCCACTAATACCAGAGGTTTTCTTTTAAGCTCCAAGGACACATCTCCTTCCACTGACCTAAAATGGCTGGAGTCAGCCAGAGGTCCACGAATGAGTATTGACTCATCTTCCCTCGGGACATTCACCTGGGAAGAAGCTGCCATGATAACCCCCATGAAACAGGCAACTCTGGCTTCTCCTCCATGTTCAAGTCCTAAACTCTCCCTTGTTTTGAGGTGGGTAGAATGTAATCTGCAAGCTTGGACCAGGAAGCACTCTTATAGCTTCCCTCTCTTAGAATAAATAAACATCCAAGAAGAAGAGGGGCCAAAGCTAATTCCATCCACTTGTGGGATGAGGAGGCCCCGTGATTCCACACTGCTGGGTACATGGTAACCCAGCTCAAGCTCAATGGAAAGATGAAGGGCAGCCACAAGTAGGTTTTTTCACCTTGGAGTCCTTCTCTTGGCCATGTTCCTCCAGGCCTCTTTCTTTCTTGAGTGCTGTCTTGAGAGCTTGAGTGCTCTTGGGAGCTCTGGCGGCATAGTGCTTAAGGCATTTGACTGCTAACCAGAAGGCTGGCAGTTCAAACCCACCAACCACTCCTCAGAAGGAAGGTTGAGCAATCTATTCCCTAGTGATACCACCTCGGAAACCCAGGGAAGGGTCGCTATGAGTTGGATCCAACTCAACAGCAGTGTGTTTGGTTCTTTTGGTTTTGGTGCTGTCTCTTAGAGTTACTACAACAGAAATACTGCAAGTGGGTGGCTTTAAGGAACAGTAATTTATTTTCTCACAGTTTGGGAGGCTGGAAGTTTGAATTCAGGGCACTGGCTTGAGGGGAAGGTTCTCTATCTACTTGGGGAGAAATTTTTGTCTCAGGTTCTCTAGCATTCTTTGACGCATTCCTCGGTGATCTCCAGGCATCTTTCCCTAGTCCCTCTTGTTCCTGTGTCTAAGACAATTCTTCTACAGCTAAAAGTGATTGGATTAAGACACACCCTACATTGACCTGGCCTCATTAAAATAACAAAGATAATCATATTCCTAGATGGGATCCCATCCACTTGTATAAGGGCTAGGATCCCAAAACATATTTTGGTGGGGACACAATTCAATCCATAGCAGGAGCTCTGGTACCAAACCCTCTGAGAGGCTGTGAGTCCCTTGTCAGTGCTACACATAGATAGACAGACAGGCAGATAGATGCTGCCTGGTCAGCTCTGATTCATGGTGACCTTGTGACCTTATGTACAAGAGAACAAAACACTGCCGAGCCCTGTGTCATCCTCATAATCACCGACATGTTATAGTCCATTGTTACATCTACTGTGTCGATCCAGCTCACCAAGAGTCTCCCTCACTGGCTCTCTTTCACCAAACATGATGTCCTCCTCCAGCAACTGATCCTGTCTGATGACCTGTCCAAAGCCAGCCAGTTGGGTTAATTCTGTTGTATTCCATAGTATAGTTGGTGGCTGATTTAGGAAGTAGCTTACTGTGGTAGTTCAGGTTATGTGTCAGCCTGGCTGGGCCAGGGTTTTGAGTGGCTTGGTAGCTGGATGCAGTTGTTCCCCATGACAAGATTGGATGTGGTGTGATCAGGTCCATGGTGGAATCTGCTGTGAGCAGCTTATTAATTGCCTTCAGGGTATGGCCTGCTTCCAGTACATACGGGAAAGCATTGAGGAAAGTCTCTAACTTTTTGGCACATTTGGAGCCTGCATTCGGCTGAGTCTTGGCCTGCCACGTTGCCTGCTGATCTGGGGTTTGTTCCTGGACTTGAACGGGTCATCTGCCAGGTTGCCTGCCAATCTTGGCATTGTGCCATTTTATCTGTTGATCTTGGTTGCGTCAGCCTCAGCAGCCAGCAGCCGCATGAATCAGAAAAGCCTCCAGCTCCAGTGGGCCTAAAACAGGAGGCAGAGCGGAAGCCCAAGGTTGAGGGGCCTTCACCTGGCCCCTAGAGCCGGCACTTTCAACTCAGACTTCTAGCCTCCTAAATTGTAAGAGAATAAATTTCTATTTGTTGACCGCTTGTTGTATGTCTGTTATAGCAGCACTAGAGAACCAAGACACTCACTGAGCCTTCCCTCCTAGTCTGTCTTAGTCTGGAGGTGCCTCTGAAACTTGTCCACCAGAGCTCCTGCTATGGATTGAATTGTGTCCCCACCAAAATGTGTGTTGGAATCCTAGCCCTTATACAAGTGGATGGAATCCCATCTGGGAATACGATTGTCTTTGTTATTTTAATGAGGCCAGGTCTCTGCTGACATCAACATACTTGCAGGCTGCAGACTGAAATGAGAGGAGGTGGCTTTCTGGGCCCTGGGTGGTCAGCCAGCCCTTCTGCTGCTGACCCTGTGCCCAAGATACAGGCACTGACCAAGGATACTGTGCTGCTTTATCCAGGGCTCTGTGCCAAGGGTATGCCCCTTGGCTGCCCACCCATGTCTGCCCTGCTACCTTCACATTCCTTTTGTCTTCATGAAAGGAAAAGAGAGAATCAACACATGAACACTAGGTTCACACTCCTGGAGTGGCGGGAGTGGTTTGTGGTTGGCTGGGAATTGAAGGTTGGCAGTTCAAAGCCCCCTACTGGTGCCATGGGAGAAAGGCCTGGTCACCTGCTTTAAGGATGGCTGTTGTTAGGTGCAGGAGCTCTGGTGGCCTAGTACCTAAGGCACTTGACTGCTAACCAGAAGGTTGGTGGTTCAAACCCACCAGCCACTCCTCAGAAGGATGTTTGGGCAATCTACTTCCATAGAGACACCGCCTTGGAAACCCAAGCAGGGGTCGCTATGAGTCAGATCTGACTTGACAGCAGTGGGTTTGTTTGGTTTTGGTATTGTTAGGTACTATGGAGTCGATTTGGACTCATAGTGACCCCAAATGACAGAGCAGGACTGCCCCATAGAGCCTCCTAGGCTGTAATCCTGAATCGACTCCATGACAACTGGTTTACATTAAACCTTTCTGTTAGAAGCTGAGTGCTTATTTGTTGTGCCACCAGGGCTCCTAGCTTTAAAGATTACAGCCAAGAAAGCCCTATGGAGCAGTTCTACTCTGTAACACGTGGGATTACCATGAGTCAGAATCCACTTGAAGGCAGTGAGTTTTATTTTAATCACATTACTCTACAGTTTACTCTTCAGAACTACTAGCTGGATAGGGGGCTCACACAGCTTTGTAAGAAACACAAGTCAGGACAACCACAGACTTTTCCAAAGTGGTTCTATGCCCATTTCCTTGAGGTCTCTGCCCTGCAACCTCTCGTTCTAAGAGAGAAAAAAACAGCGTTTTAAAAATAATGCTATTAAAACACTGATGTACAAGTGGATTGATGGGTGGGCAGGCTGAACGATCAGGTATGTCTACAGGGGAAGTTTGCCCATGACCATATATAGTGTTGGCAGACAATTTTTATGAGCATATTTGTATGTTCTATAAGAATGTCCAGGTATATACTAGACTGACAAGGGACAAAGTTGTGGTGACTTCTTGGCCACAGGCAGTACCCAGAGGGACATCAAGCTCAATTGGCATACTGCATAAAAACATTGTTCCACATCCTACTTCTGATGAGTAGCAACTGGGATCTTAAAAGTTTGCAAGTGGCCATCTAGATGCAACAATGGGTCTCTCCTCATCCAAAACAAAGAAGAATGAAGAACACCAAATATGTATGGAAACAATTAGTCCAAGGGACTGGTAGACCATGCAATCCTCAGCCTATGTGATCATGAGACCAGAAAAACTAGATGGTGCCCAGCTACCACTGTCAACCACTCAGAGGGGGATCTGTGGTAGGAGATCTTGGATAGAGTGGGAGAACAATGTGGAACAAAACTTGAAAATCATAAAATAAATAAATAAAAGACCAGATTTGCTAGTCTGATAGAGCCTAGTGAAACCCCTGAGACTATTGCCCCTAGCTACTCTTCAGGTCTGGAATGGAACTCACTCCTACGACTTCCAGCAAAAGAAAAGATCGGCATATGGGCTGAACATTTACATCAGGTAGATACACTCCTTGGAGACATCAATCATGGGAGAACAGAAGGGCAGTATACACACTGGGAGACTTCTTGGGGGCCAGGAGTGCATGGGAGGGAATGACACAGGAAAGAGGTGATGATGGGGAGGAGAGCTGTTATACTGTGGGGATTGCAGTCAGTGTCATGAGATAAAACGTGTATGAACTGCTGTATGGAAAACGATTTGCTCTGGAAACTTTCACCTAAATCACAATAAAAAACCATTTTTTAAAATACAAAAATAATGCTATTAAGAGGATGAATCATTTTCAAGACTAAGAATGAAAATGAAGGGGGAATGGAAATACCACATCATATCAACAGACCTAACCTGAGCTCAATGATTCTCAAACTTGAACTCTCATCACAATCGTCTGGATGAAGGCACAGATGGCTGAGTCCTGCACTCAATGGTTCCAATTCTGGTGGTCTTAGTAGAGCGTAAGAGTGTCCGTTTCCAGCAAGTTTTCCAGGGATGGTGATGCTGCTGATCTGGGAGCCCCACCTTGAGGGTCCCTGCTCTCCTTTTTACTAACTTGTTCCTTTGATCTTAATTCTTCTCTATGGACATCTTGCTTGTACTTACAACGGTTTTTAGGACACACACGCACACACACACACATGCATGCATCTCTCTGGAATTATTTTAGGACTTACCTGGCATGTGAAGGATCTTCCAGCATGGAATGGCCCAGAATGCACCTGGGCACATCTCTGTGACAACCTCAAAGGCTAACCCAGAATCAGTGCAAGGCTTTGCCTGCTTATTGCTTTCATGAAATTTGGTTTCTCTTCCTAGGAGAAGACCTGCCTTATGTCCCATGGCTACAGCCACCTGGCATCCACTGCTCTAGCTCTGGGGACCTACCTCTGGCAGCTTCACACGGCCTTCCTGGAAGGAGCACGTCTTGGGATCATGGGTGCAGATGTGTCGGTATTTACACCAGTGGCAGCGGTATGGGCTCTCCACACAGGACAGGCATCTGACACACAGGAAGAAAAGGCACAGCTCTGGAACCTGGGTGAGCCCAAACTAGAGGGCCTTATATCTCCAGAGTCTAGCAAGATATTTCTAACAGCAAGAGAAAACACCTGCAAACATCAGTGCTTGGGAAGAGCAGACCCTGCATAAACCTATCTTCTTTTCTCTCTGGGAAGTGAGCAGTCCCTGGTCTCCACCCCCTCATACATGGTGCTGACAGCTCTTTCCCCAAGGACCTCATCAGCTCCTCCTCCAGGTCCGAAGGATGGCACCCTCCTTTGCTGAAGAGAGGTGTGATAAGATCTGGAGCATCAGGGGTTGTACAGAAGGCTAGTAAAGATTGGGACAAACAAGTTGGGATTTAACTCAATCTGACTCTAGGTTCTCAGCTCCAAGGACCCATCTGGACCCACCCTGGCCAAGGAAGCTCCTAGGCTGCTCTTTTATACACAGGGCTCCTCCATAACTGGAAATTCCTACCTGTATCCTTTGTCCCCAAAAAGCAAAGACAACTTTCTAAAAGCTCTTGTTGCTTAAGAGGAGATCGTGGGTTGTATAAAGAGTTAAGATGCATTGGTGATTTGAGTCTACTGAGCGGTGCCTCAGACAAAAGGCCTGGCAATCTACTTCCAAAAATTTAGCCACCGGAAACTCTACAGAGCATAGTTCTACTGTGACACACATGGGGTCACCATAAATAAGAGTCAACTCCTAAAAACTGTTTAGAAACCCAACATTTCCCTTCTTTGTAAAGCCCAAATGCCTGGCATGCAGGCTGAGCCCTTCCTGGTTCACCACACTGTTTCCACCCATGTGCTTGGTGCTTCAGGCTGGAACAGGCCATGCCCTTCCACATGCTGCTCCTCCCCTTGGGTACCACTTTTCCCTCCTCCCCCTGGCCAGCTCCTCCTCTTTCTTTGGTCATACTGATCTCCTCTCCCACTGATCTCTGTGTCCCTATCTCAGCACTGGCCAGGCTGCATTACATTTCATCAACTGGACTGCCCAGTTCTTCTGCTAGTCTAAGAGGCCATGGACTCTTGAGGGCAAGGATTGAGTCTTCGAATGTTATGGATTTGGGAATCCCCCTTGTCTAAAGAGGAACACTGCCTTGAACATGGTGGTATCACTGTTAGCTGTTGCTGAGTTGACTTCTGACTCATGGTGACCCCACATACAGCAGAATGAAATGCTGTCCAGTCCTGCACCATTGCCATTGGTCGGTGACAGATCCGACCCTTGTGCTCCATAAGGTTCTCACTGGCTGGTTTTCAGAAATAAATCACCAGGCCTTTCTTCTTAGTCCAACTTAGTCTGAAAGCTCTGCTGAAACCTGTCCAACATCATAGCAATGCAGAAGCTTTCACAGACAGATGAATGGTCACCACACACGAAGTGCATTGTCTGGGAATCAAACTCAGGTCTCCCACACAGAAGGTAAGAATTCTACTGTTGAACCACCACTGGCCCCACTTGCACTTGGTAGATGCTTAACACCATTTCATTGACCGAAGGGAAGCTTCACACGTGTTTTCACCTATCTCCTCTGCTTCCTAGAAGGACAAGGGGGGAATGAGGGATGAGGCCTTCAGGTTGGAAAGCCAAGGGCAGCTCTATGGCCAGAAGAGAAAGGGAATCCCAGGATGAGGAAACTTGCTTTTGGACAGGAAACCTGGTTGCCTCCAACTTGGGGCTCCAAAGAAAGCCAAGTACTGAATCACAGCTGCCATAACCACATAGATAGACTATAACCCCACCCCAGCCTTGAGCCCCCAAATGATTTTGGTCAAGTCAGCTAGACCATCCTTCATGGAGAGGTAACACAACAGCATGTTAACATAAGCAGGGCTTTTCAAGATCAAGTCCTCTGGTTTTCAAACTGTGCTTGATGGAACCCTAGTTGGGTGTTTGAACTGCTGAACAACCCAACATGATTCCCTTCTTCTGAAGAGTAAAGCCCAAAGCATGGCCATGCTGGAGAGGTGTGGGGTTCCTAGAGACTGGGGACCCCCAACCATCAGCCAGGATAGCTCCTACTTCCATCTATTTTGCATATCAAGATTCCAGACATAATTTTAGTTCATCTCCAATCTGGCCAAACTCTTATCATTTATAGATGAAGTACTACTATAGTGTGCACAGTGAGCTAGAACTATGGGCCAGATGAGGTTCTAGAAGCTTCACTTAAAACAGCTCTACTGGAGGCTCACAGTGTCATGCGGGGCCAATGGGCTGACATGCAGGCATTGACCAGGACACTGTCCCAGTAGTGTCAGCTCAGGGGCCCTTGCTGTGTATTTTGGATGCCGTCCCTGGAAGGAAGGTGAGTACCCCATTTCACAGAGGAAGCTCAGCAGGTTTCCCAGCTAGTCTGACTCTATAGCCCAAGCCTTGGCCCTTCGTGCCTTCCCTGGGGTAGTGACACTTAAGTGACACAGAGTGAGAGCCAGTCTTCCTGACCCTCCCCATCTAGAGCCTCCCACCCCTAACCCATGCCCCTCAGCCTCCCTGAATCCCCACAGCCTGGGTCCAAGCCCTGCTCACAAGAACATCCAGCTCAGCTGTGAGACCACCTGGCCTCCCCTGGACTTGTGGGGGTCTCTCCCTCCTTGCTTCCTCCTCTGCTCTGTACTTCAGATGGAAGGCTAAAGGTGGTGGGGAACTGAATCATTTCAGAGAGATTTATATCTGAGAAGATGTGTGGGCAAGGGGTCTGGAGACCTCACCTCAGACCCTCTCTCTGTTCACTCTTTCTCTGCTCTTCCCATTAGCACTGTGGGTACCAGAGCAGAGGGCCCTCTCCTCCCGGAGTGAAGGAGGCTTCCTCATGGAGCTTCTGGATGGAGATTCCTTGAGGACCATTGTGATATCTTTTCTCTGGATGGAAGATCAAGAACCCACTCCTCCCCAACCTTGACCATAGAGGTAGGGCTCCTAGTGAGGCTGGAGGCACTTACGAGTTGTGGACACTGCAGTTGTAGAAGACAAAGCTGGTGCTGGCAAAGGTCATGCCCGTCTCCTTGGACTTGAGCTGCAGCTGGACGACATGGTGGTCCCCTGTGGGGCAGAACCAGTTGAGGTGAGAGGGGGCACAGCCAGTCACGATCCCACTGAGAGGAATGCTCCCTGAAACAGGGGGGCCTGTCCCTGCAGGTGTGCTCAGCTCTAAGAGGGCCTGACTCTGCAGGGCCAAGGCCCTGGACACTCCAGAGCAGCTGCAGAAAGGACATGCTAGTTTTGTCCTTCTCCACATTTTATCTAGTGCATCTCCATATTTTCTCACCTTATCCCATGTACACACACTCACACACTCATATGTACACTCATACACATACACACATTCACATTCAGTCACACACTCAAACACAGATACTCATACACACACTGAAACACATAAACACACTTATACAAACAAAAGTACACTCACGCACACAACTCAAACACACTCATGCACATATTCAAACATGCACATATACCAACAGTCATGCACACAAAAACATAGACACATCCGCACATCCACACATTCAAACACACACACTCACATAAACACATACACTCAAACACACTCAAACACACACATACACACATCTCACACACACATATACATCACACACACCCATACACACACTTAAACACACATGCATGTATCACACTCGTACACACACTTAAACACACACACATACACAAACACACTCATACACATACCCACATACACACTCACAGTCATACACACAAACACACTAATTCAAACACATGTGCACACACTGATATGCACATGTATGCACACTCACATCCCCACAAACACACCCACATACACACTCACATACACATAAACACACTCACTCCCACACATATGTACACGCTCATGCACATACACACACATACATACTCACACACACAATCACACCCCCATGCACATTCACAGTTGTACACATACATACACTCACACACATGTGCACACTCACACATATGTGCACACACTCACATGCACATTCACAAAAACTCATACAGTGATTAGTCTGACCTGTAGACTTAGTGACTCTACCACAAAGTGCCCGTGAGGCCTTGCATGCACGTGCATGTGCCCCCAGGCTTATTGCCCACCTCTGCAAAGATGCCCTGTGCTGACGCCTCCTCCTCTGGTTGGCTCAGGGCTCTGGAAGGCAGAAGTCCCTGTGTCCTCAGCTGGCGCCAGGGAGGAGCTGGAGTCCATGTTTAATTCACAGCCCTGACCCCCGGCCCCATTTCCAGCCCCAGCTCTGCCTTCCCTGAGAGCCTCATTAATCAATCAGCTTCAAACCAATGTGACGAGGCCAAATGGGAGGGACAACATGGAATCAATCTGCCTGGGCCAGGCCTGTCCCACACATGCTAAACTGTCCACCCTGTCCTTTCCTACATAGCTGGCCATGGACAACAGAGATTTGGGGCCCTGATGACATCTGGTACCCCTTTCCTGCTCCTGACCCACTTCCCCTTGTTGCCCTCCTGGCCAGCCCTCACTCCAGCCCAGGTTCTGACCTTACCCTGCCACTCTGAGGATGCCCTGGCCTTGCCCTCCACCCTCTACTCTGCAGCTGTGCCTCACTTTACGATGGGGTTCATTTTTGAAAGCTGACATGGGGCTGAGATAGAAGGCTGGCCACCATCCACTCCAAGGGCAGTTGGGGGATATATCACCCCGTCTTCCTGCAACATACCCACAGCCCACAGCCCTTCTGGGGCCTCCCCGCCATAGACTGCCTCAGACTCCACAACCACCAGGAGTCCTTCTCAGCATTGGAGGAGGCTTGCCAGGCAACATTGCCCAGCTGCTCACCATTCTCTGTGATGATGCGGGGCACCTCCCTGGCTGCTGGGGAGTAGCATTGGATCTGATTGCCCACCACCAGGCCATCCATCTCTGAAAGGTCCTCAAAGGTGCAGTTGACTCCGGCTGACAGCTCTGGGACATTGTATGTCTCCAGGACCAGCTGTGAACAGGCAGGCAGGGGGAGGGAGTGGAGGATGGAGAGATGGAAAGGGAGGATATGGATTAAAGGGAGAGAAAGAGAGGTCAGAGAAAAGGTAAAGAGACAGGACAATTAGACATGATATTAACACAGGGAAGGCAAGACCCATCTTATTACAAGGGCGGTTTATACATGGTGGTGGAAAGTGAAGAGACAAAAGAAACGTCATCTAGAATCTGAATGGACTTGGCCCTAGGAAACATGAATGTGTAAGGAATTTGGGAGCAGGAACACTGGGCAGAATTGAGGTGCTGGTGATCAAACACATCCTCTGTTATTCCCAATTTTGGAGCAATGGCAATACCAACCACCAATTGCCCTCTGTAAGACTTGGACCCCTTTCTTAACTCTGTCTCATTCTGCATGAATATACCTTTCTCATTTTAAGAACAAAGACAGCTTTTGTCAAATTCAGTATTAAGGTTTCCCTGTCTTTTCACTCACCATGCATATTGTCTCTTTTGGTTCTCTCTCCCATGGACATTAATTCTTGAATATCCCCAGACCTTGCTCCAGAGGTGGTGCTCTTGCTGACCAGGCCCAGTGTCTTGTGGAGCCTTGGACTGAGGCTCTGCGTGGTGGGGATACAGTTTCCCTGCATCCCTAGCCCCAACTCCATGACCCTTACCAGAACGTTGTACTGAGAGACGGAGATGTTGTTGGGATGGACCGTCAGTCGGACACATTGCTTCATCTCGGAGGCAAACCTGCGGGGCTCCCTGGAGCGTTCGCATCGTTCCTTCCGGGTGCACCTGGAAAGACAGAACCCTGGTTATCCAGGAGAAGGGCCCTTTTCCAGGAAGAGGCCCGACTCTGAGCTCAGACATGTCCATCTCAGACCTGTCAACCAGGTTGGACCTTCCCCATGCCTGGTTTTCCTCCACTAGGTCCCAACTAGAAAAGTGCAGTAATTCCAATCACCTGCTGTGCTCAGTGCAGAAACTTGAGAGTCATCCTAAACTCATCACTGATAAACAGAGTGCTGAATACTTTTCTAGTCTACTCTTCCTCCCCAGTCAGTCTCCATCCTTGCCACCCTCCTCCCTTCCTTAGGCAAACTAAGATTTGTTCTTTCCATAAAGATAATGTACCCTTTCAAGCTTCCTTGTCTTTGTAGATGCCGTTTCTTCTGTCTCGACTGCCCTCTCTCCATTTTTCCACCTGATCAGCTCTTAGCTATCCTTCCAGACATGGGTCAACCATCATGCACCTGTGAAACTTCCCACCACAACCAGGCAGAATTATGAGCCTCTTCACCGTCCCATAGCACTTTGGTTTCTTACAGCCTAGAACTTGCCTGGCTATAAGGCAATCATTGGGCTAAATGCAGTCCTCTCCTACCACGTATGAGCTCCTCAAAGGAAGGAACTATGCCTCATTCATTTTTGAGTCCCCTGTCTCTCTCATGTCCCACCAGACAGAGGTAGATGTGAGTAGGTGGGAGGGCAGAAAGGAAGGCTCAAGAGAGCATAGTGCAGAAGTTCAGAGGATGGATTGATTTGGGATTTGTTGGATTGGTACGTGACAATTACTACATAGGATCTGCTATTACTATTTCATGTTTTGTGTTGTACAAGGTGCACTATATCACAGTAGGCCAGATCCAATATGGTTTGTGAACTTATGGTCCAAACTGATGAGGGCTTATGAAAGATGTCCATAGGAACATGGCTATCGTCAACCATCCAAATAAGTTCTCAGGGAAGACATTCATGCTCTGAAGTTGGAGCCTGGCCTATGTGTGTCTTATAGTGGAAGTCTACTGCACAGCAGTAGCTGAGTTCCAGGGAACAGTATTCAACCCATGTTAGATAAGTCGTGTGGACATGGAACTTCACTGAGTTGTCATTATTACAGAACTCTGGATGGCCAATTCTGCTATTTGGTGAGGTGCAGCAGGGTCCTCATATGAGATTCCGGGACTTCACTCCTGAGTGGCCGATCTCTTCTGATTAACAAGAAGTGAGTTTGCAGAGGAAGGGGGAAGCCAGGAACTATTTTTAGGACAGAGGGAACACTGAGCAAAGAGCCCAGTGGAGAACACAGCTGCCAAAAATGTGCAGCCTACATGGGAAGGAGTTAATGGAGAGAGCCTGGCTGCCTCAGGAAACAGACTGATGTGGTGTGGGGAGAGAAGTGGGGAAGAAGGTACCTGGACACCTGACTCAGATCTTGGGATAACTCTTAGGCCCAGAGAAGAGCTGTGGGGAAGGGTGGGCTAACAGAGGGGTGTTTGAGAGGGGGATTTAGCAAAGTGAAAAATCACTGAAGGCTGTGGACTAAAGCTGCCCCTCTGAAGGTGAAGAAGAGGGAGGCATACAGTCACAAAGGAGGACCTCAGAGTAAATTGGGTGGGTAACGCAAGAGAAAAAGACAATCCTAAAAAATACATTCAAAGCTGTAAGTTACTGAGTAAGGAGTAAGCAGCCCTGGTAGCACAGTGGTTAAGCATTAGGTTCCTAAACAAAGGGTTGGCAGTTCAAATCCGCCAGTGACTCTGCTAGAAATCTGCTCTCGTAAAGATGAACCAAAAGAAATCTAAACCCTTTGCTGTCATGTAAATTCTAACTCATAGCAACCCTATGGGACAAAGTAGAAATGCTCTATAGGGTTTCTAAGACTGTAAATCTTTACAGAAGCAGACTGCCTCATCTCTCTCCTGAACTTTCATATAGCAACAAAGCGCTTAACCACTGCACTACCAGGGCTCTCTTTCCCATAAAGGTTATTGTTATTGTTAGGTGCTGTTGGGTCAGCTCCAGCTCAGAATGATCTGTACAACAGAACAAAACACTGCCCAGTTGTGTGCCATCCTCACAATCTTTCCTATACTTGAGCCCATCATTGCAGCCACCCTGTCAATCCATCTTGTTGAGGAACTTCCCCTTTTTTGCTTACCAAGCATGATACCTTTCTCCAGGGAATGGTGCCTTCTAACAACATGATCAAAGTAGGGGAGATGAAGTCTGGCCATTCTCACTTCCAAGGAGCATTCTGGCTGCACTTCTTCCAGGACAGAACTATTCATTCTTCTGGTAGTCCATGGTACTCTCAGCATTCTTCACCGACACCGTTATTCAAAGGCATCAACTCTTCTTCAGTCTTCTTTATTCATTGTCCAGCTTTCACATGCATGTGAGGCAATTGAGAATACCATGGCTTGGGTCAGGCACACCTTAGTTTTCCAAAAGACATCTTTGCTGTTCAGCACTTCAAAGAGGTCTTTTGCAGCAGATTTGCCCAGTGCAATATGACATCTGGTTTCTTGAATGCTGCTTCCATGGGTGTTGATTGTGGGTCCAAGTAAAATGAAATCCATGACAACTTTAACCTTTTCTCCATTTATCATGATTTTGCTTATTGGTCCAGTTGTGAGGAATTTTGTTTTCTTTATGTTGAGGTAGAATCCATACTGCAGACTGTAGTCTTTGATCTTCATCAGAAAGTGCTTCAAATCTTCACTTTCAGGAAGGAAGGTTGTGTCATCTACATATTGCAAGTTGTTAATGAGTCTCTCTCCAATCCTATTGCCATGTTCTTCTTCATATAGTCCAGCTTCTTAGATTATTTGCTTGGCATACAGATTGAATAAGTATGGTGAAAGGATATAGCCCTGATGCTCACCCTTCCTGATTTTAAACCATGCAATATCCCCTTATTCTGTTTGAACGACAGCCTCTTGTGGTCTATGTACAGGTTCCTCACGAGTGCAATTAAGTGCTCTGCAATTCCCATTCTTCTCAATGTTATCCATAATTTTTTATGATACACACAGACAGATGTCTTTGCATAGCCAGTAAGACACAAGTAAACATCTTTCTGGTATTCTTTGCTTTCGGCCAAGATCCATCTGACATCAGCAATGATGTTCCTTGTTCCATATTCTCATCTGAATCTGGCTTGAATTCCTGTCAATATACTGTGTAATCCTAAGCAAAATTTTACTTGCCTGTGATATTAATGATATTGTTTGATAATTTCCACATTCTGTGGTATCACCTTTCTTTGGAATGGGCACCAATATGGATCTCTTCCAGTTGGTTGGCCAGATAGCTGTCTTCTCAATTTTCTGGCATAAATTAGCAAGCATCTCCAGAGTTTCATCCATAAAGATTACAGCCTAGAAAACTTTCTGGGATCTCTATGAGTTGGAACTGACTCTATGGCACCCAAAACCAAACCAAACTCACTGCTGTCAAGTCAAACCCAACTCCTAGCGGCCCCTCCTTGGGTTTCTGAGGCAGTATCACTACCAAAGATTGCCCAACCTTCCTTCCCAGGAGTGGCTGGTGGGTTTGAACCACCAGCCTTCTGGTTAGCAGTCGGCCCCCAATAACAACAAATTATTGAGTGCTTACTAGACACTATGACAAGGGGTTACACTTTTTTCATTTAGTCTCCCAACCATGCTCTGACATAGGTGTCATTTGAAACTCCACCTTGTAGATTATGAAACTGAGAGAAGAGTGGTTAAGTAAGTTGTCCAAGGTCACCAGCTACTTTGGAAGGACACTGGAGCTTGCACTCTTGACCATGGGACTCTACCTCTGTGAAGCTTCTAGATTGGACAGACAAGGATAGACAGAAATCATTTCCCCTTACATACATGACTGCACTTTAAAATTCCCTTTCTCAAATCTTCTTTTTTAAAGGATCCCTAGTAGCACAATGGTGAAATACCTGGCTGCTAATCAAAAGGGCAGTGGTTCAAACCCATCAGCTCCATGGGAGAAAAGACTTGATGACCTGTTCCCATAAAGATTACAACCTATAAGTCCCTATGGAGCAGTTCTACTCTTCATATGGGATCCTTATGTGTTGGAATTGACTCTAGGGAACTCCACAACAACAATCTTCTTCCATTGGCTAAATCACTATTTTGTCATTTCACTCTGAAGCCCTTTGAGTATTATTGTGACTTTGGGACAAAAATAAATTCTCCAGGACCTTTCTAGGAAACCCCATCCTAGGCCATCAAAGGCCAGAGAGGAGGTTGATCATCTGCATGGCACTCCTCGCTGCTCTAGCTGACTGATGGCAGCAAGAGTGTCTGCCTCAAAGTACTAGAAGTTAATTCCCCAGACGAGCTCCTCTGTGAGGACTCTATTACCTGCAGCCATTAAGCTAATGTTATGGACTTTTCCAGGGTGTCTGCTCTGACATCGCTATTAATAGGTTATTATGTCCATTAAAGCAAACCCAGTGAGCTGCATAGGCTTAAATTATTCACCAACTCCCCAACTTTGAAGTTCCTGTTTCCAAGAGCAATCAGGAGGCCTGACAAGTGCCTTTGATTAAATTAAGAAGAGAGGGGAAAAATTAAGACGAAAGGGAGTGTTTCCAGGACAAACTCACCTGCAGTTACCAAACAAGCATGCAGAGAGAGAAGAGAGACTCCAAAGACACTTGTTTGGGGGCTTCCAGGGCAAGGTGGACTTGCATTGTTTGCTGCTTCTGAAGTTCATGTGGCTACATCTCCTCCAAGGGAGCTTTGGAATGCAGTGGTTAAGTGCTTGCCAGCTAATGGAATGGTCAGTACTTCAAACCCACCAGCTGCTCCACAGGAGAAAAATGTGGCAGTCTGCTTCTGTAAAGATCTAAATCCTTGGAAACACTATGGGACAGTTCTACTGTGTCCTATAGGGTCCCTATGAGTAGGAATTGACTCAACTGCAACAGTTTTTTTGTTTTTTGGGGGGGAGGGGGAAGGCACATATCCAGAGAGCTCCAAACCAATTATTCTGAGCCTCCCCCCACATCTAGGTCTAATCTGGGAAGGCACCTATAGCTCACAATTTTAAGCATCCGATCTAACTATTCATCTGCACATTGCATGCTGTTAATGAGTCTTCCTCCAATCCTGATGTTGCATTCCTCTTTACATAGTTCAGTTCTTGGATTATTTGCTCAACACACAGATTGAATAAATATGGTGAAAGGATACAACCCTGACACATACTTTCCTGATTTTAAACCATGCAATATCCCCTTGTGCTGTTTGAATGACTGCCTCTTCTTCGATGTATGGGTTCCTCATGAATATAATTAAGCATTCTGGAATTCCCATTCTTAGCAACATTATCCATAAATTGTTATTATCCACACAGTCGAATGCCTTTGCATACTCAATAAGACACAAGTAAACATCTTTCTGATATTCTCTGTTTTCAGCCAAGAGCCAGTTAACATCAGCTATAATATCCCTCATTCCACGTCCTCTTCTGAACCCAGCTTGAATTTCTGGAATTTCCCTGTCATTATACTGCTGTGACCATTTTTTAATTATCTTCAGCATAATTAATTATCTTCAGCATAATTTTACTTACATGTGATATTAATGATATTATTTGACAATTTCCAAATTCCACTGGATTACTTTTCTTTGGAATAGGCATGAATATGGATATCTTCCAGTAAGTGGCTCAAGTAGCTGTCTTTCAAATTTCTTGGTATGGATGGGTGCCTACTTCCAGCATTGCCTCCATTGTTGAAATATCACCATTGGTATTTTGTCAGTTCCTGGAGCCCTGTTTTTTGCCAATTCCTTCAGTACAGCTTGGACTTCTCTCAACATCACTGGTTCTTGATCATATGCTACCTCCTGAAATCGTTGAACATCAACCAATTATTTTTGGTGTAGTGACTCCATGTATTCCTTCCATCTTATTTGATGCTTCCTGTGTTGTTCAATATTTTGCCCACAGAGTCCTGCAATATTGCATTTTGAGGCTTATTCAGCTCTTTCAGCTTAAGCTTCATGAACAGCTTATGATATCCAGATGACACCACCTTGCTTACTGAAAGTGAAGAGGACTTGAAACACTTACTGATGAAGATCAAAGACTGTACAGCCTTCAGTGTGGATTACATCTCAATATAAAGAAAACAAAAATCCACACAACTGGTCTAATAAGCAACATTATGATGAATGAAGAAAATATTGAAGGTGTTAAGGATTTCATTTTACTTGGAATCACAATTAACACTCATGGAAAAAGTAGTCAAGAAACCAAATTATCTATTGCACTGGGCAAATTTGTGCAAAAGACCTCTTCAATGTGTTAAAAGCAAAGCTGTCACTTGGAGGACCAAGGTGTACCTGACTCAAGCCATGGTATTTTCAAATGTCTCATATGCATGCGAAAGCTGGACAATGAATAAGGAAGACTGAAGAAGAATCAATGGATTTGAATTGTGCTGTTGGGGGCATAATATTGAGCGTGCCATGAACTGTTAGAAGAATGAACAGATCTGTCTTGGAGGAAGTACAGCCAGAATGTCCCTTACAAATGAGGATAGCAAGACTTCATCTCATGTACTTTGGACATGTTTCTGGAGGGAGACGAGTTCCTGGAGAAGGACATCATGCTTGGTAAAGTGGAAGGTCAGCAAAAAGGAGGAAGACCCTCAAGGAGATGGACTGACACAGTGGTTGTAACAATGGACTCAAACATAGCAACAATCGTGAGAATGATGCAGGGCTGTACACAGGGTAGCAATGAGTAGGAACTGACTTGAGGGCACCTAACAACAATAACACAATCTAACTATGTAATCTTGGGCAAATTATTTAACCTCTTGGTGCCTCAGTTTTATTATCTATAAAATGGGACAATATACCACAACTGCCATTGACTCAATTCCATCTCATGGTGAACACCATGTGTTGCAGACTAGAATTGCACTTAGGGAAATCATTGTAATGGAGCCCTGACAGATGGCACAGTGGTTTAATCACTTAGCTACTAACCAAAAGGTTGGCAGTTGGAATCCACCCAATGCTTCTGATTGGTGGGGGGACACCTGGTGATCTGCTTCTGTAAAGATTACAGCCAAAAAAATCCCTATGAGGCAGTCCTACTCAGCCATATGGGGTTGCCATGAGTTGGAATCAACTCAGTGGTACCCAACAACACCTAATAGAGTTATTATCAGTATTAAATGGGATTATGTGAGTAAAGCATTTAGAACAGCCCCTATCTCCTAGTAAGTGCCTGATAAATATTAGCTACTGATATAATCCTGAAGAGTCCTGGTGGTGTAGTGCTTACATGTTCAACCGCTAATCGAAGGGTCTGCAGTTTGAACCAGCCACTTCATAGAAGAAAGATGTGGCAGTCTGGTTCTACAAAGTAGATTAGAGTCTTGGAAACACTACGGGACAGTGCTACTCTGTCCTATAGGGTTGCTATGAGTTGATATCAGCTCAGTGGTAACTGGTGGGTATTATCCCATCCCCTCTCTGCCTTCCTCATCCAACCCCTCAAAGCTGCAGCTGAAACAGAGGCTCAGGTTTTCTCTTGGATTTGGACCCTTGGGGCAAATCAAAGACAATGATAGAAGTGGCTGTAGTGGTTTTCTTATTGATCTGAGATGGGGAGTCCCAGAGGGTGGGAAGAGGAAAGAAGAAAAGAATGGTCTAAGTTGCTCTGCTTTCTTAGCAACTGTCAAAGGGTATTGAGAACTCAGATATCTTAGTGGAAAGTCAACTTTAAGGTCAGTACCAGGGATGCCTTTGACATTTTGACTATCTCAGAGTCCATGAGGGTGGAGGCCCAGATATCCAACAGCATAGACAATTGACCTTCAATGTGATGGGATAATGGAGGAGGAGGATGAATTCCTTCTGATTCCTCATGGGGTCTGTCAAAGTCATGGCCTTCTGATTTCCTAGAACTATGATTCCGCACTCACCCAGGCAAGAGCTGGGAAAGGTACAGATAGTTCATTCATGCCTGTCAGGGGGCTGCCTTAGAAATTTACTTCAAAGGAGCTCCAGAGCCTTCCTCGAGCCTTTCCCTCAGCTCCACTGTAGGACCCTCCTCTAGGCAGAAGGAAGATCTGGCTCCATCCATTTTCCAGGTAGGAAAACTGGGGCTCATATGGACTCACAATGTGTATGCCATGTTTCTTAGAGGCAAGGATGGCAGAACTTGGATTTACTTACTGAACACATCATCAGGAAAGACCAATCACTAGAAAAGGACATCATGTTTGGTGAATCAGAAGTTAGTGACCATGAGGGAAACCTTCAATGCAATGCATTGATACAATAGCCACAACAATGGGTTCAATCATCCCAAAGGTCATGAGGATGGCATAAGACCAGACAATGTTTTGTCCTGCTGTATGTACAGCTGCCACGAGTACAAGCCAATTCAGTGACAACTAAAACAGACACATGCGACTCTGAGTTTTCAGAAATGCTACCATTATGGACATCCCTGTTCTGAAACACGGACTGATAGCTGGACATAAGGAAGCAGGCAATAGAAGACACACCGGGCCCCAGAGTCTTCTCCTCTGACCACCTTACCTCATTCCACTTCTCTGCAGTTAGCCCTTCCAGCCCCAAGATGAGAGGTGAAAACAGCTCTTGGGAAGAAAGGCCTGGGCCTTCAGAAGGGTTATTATTCAAGCCAGTGGTTCCAATGAGATTATCCTCTCTAATGAAGCAGCTACCTCTGCCCTCCCCTAAGCCTGAACTTTCACTGCTGGAGAATTCCCAGCCAAGTGGAAAATTAGAAAGGAGAGGAATGGAGGAAAGAAGGGGGTGAGGGAGAGAGAAAGAAGTGGTGATTAAGTTCCCTAGAAATTAATTTCCTAAGAACAGTGAATAGAAATATTAACTCCCAGTGCTGCTGTCAGGGCAAACAAATTTCAATATGGAACTGTGGTGACCTGGGAGTCCTACTGGAGCATGCCTCAAAGATAGAGGGGTCATTTCTGGTCTATTCCCTGGCACTCTGGCATTGGCATTGGTGCACCAGCCTTGCTTCTTCTCCCCACAAATGACCCCCAATGTTTCACAGTTCATGTGCTCATGGCCTGGGTTTAAAGTGTACCATTTGGGGAATCTGTTCACAGAACATGAGGACCCAGAAACAAGGGGGTGGGAGATATCACAAGGAGCCTGATAGAAAAGCTAAATGAACATGGAACACCTACATTAGTAGGAGAACGGAGAGGCTTTTTGGTCATTGTCTCCAATCTAGGACTTCTGGTGAGGGAAGAGATGGGGCTTTCTAATATCCTTACACTTGCTTTCTGGAATGCCCACAGAAATATGCAGTTATGGATGTGTGGCTTGGGGAACACAGAATGAATAGTAAAGGATAACTTTCTAGGCAGATGGTTGTGAAAGAAGTTTCTCATGTGACAAGGGTGGACCAAGTGAGGGCTTGCATGCTGCTATGATGCTAAATAGGGTTCAGTAGAGCTTCTGGACTAAGACAGACTAAGAAGAAAAGCCTGGAGATCTATATCCTAAAAGTCAGCCAATGAAAACCCTATGGATCACAACGGTCTGAGCTGCAAATGTTAATGGGGATGGTACATGACCAGGGAGCTCTTTGGTCAGTTGTCATAAGTCAAGGTTGACTCCACAGTTGCTAACAGCAACAACAGACCAGAGAAGACCTTTCTGTGCCAGGATTGACAACAGAATCCAGGGAAGGACACCATGGCCTCGTGGAAGTCTAAATATTTAAGTTGTCCTTGGGTAAACCTGAAGACAGGAAGGCAGAAATTATACTATAAATTACCCTCTACCATCAGCTGTTGCAACTTAACCCACCATCCCTTTGCCATCTTTCAAGATCTATAAAGCCAACTTGATGACCTCCTGATGTCGGATTTGTCCATACCTCCTGGTCCTCACTCAGTGGATGAAGTAGGTCACTGAGGCAGGAAGAGACCACAGGACTCCACAAGAATCAGCAGGTGAAGAGAGACAGAGGATGAAGAACCTTCCTGGGCTCATGTGGCCACCACATGGTCTTGCCCCATCACACTCCTTTCACACAATGGGCTTGACTGCCTGCAGGGAAAGGCCATGCTCTGCCCTGGGTCGCATGATGGATTCTTGTTTTGGCTTCCTTCTGTCCATATCTCAAATGAATGATCTGATTAATATACAGCTTGTTGTTGTTGTTATGTACCATTGAGTTGTACCCGATTCATAGCGACCCCTTTTTGGGTTTCCGAGACAGTATCACTATGGAAGTAGTTTGCCCCATCTTCCTTCTGAGGAGTGGCTGGTGGGTTTGAACCGCCAGCCTTCTGGTTAGCAGTCAAGTGCCTTAGGCACTATGCTACAAGCTTAAGTGGTAGGAAAAAGGATCATGGAGAGGTTCTTTCATTTCAGGAAGCAAACCTACATTTAACAGTGGCCAAAAGAGACAGGGAAGTGGGCTGACTCTCTTCTCATCAGTAAGTGGCACTATTTGGATCTATCTATTTCTATAAAGTTGAGGAGAGGTTAAGGAAGAAGAGGTGGGAGAGGAGTAGGAGTGGAGATAGAGAGAAGAGGAGGAGAGAAGGAGGAGAAGGGGGTGGGGAGAAAGCAAAGCACCTCAGGACAGCTGAATCCATTTGTGTTATAATCCCGCCAACAACAAGGAGGATGGTACTTCTTACACGTCACCCATTCCCACAATTGCTCTGGTTGATTCTTCTCAGCTCACACACTACACTGCACCCATTATGATCTCTTGCTCCAGCAGGGGTGGTGTAGGGGAGCCCTTTGCTCTGTGTAAGCCAGTCCCCTCCATCTTCTCCAGCCCAGTGTGGCAGGACTGAGGCAAAGGTGTGAATGGTGGTCTCTGTGTGCCCTGGCTTCATGCCTTTGAGGACCTCAGCTCCCTAGGGGAGCCATTAGACTGGGAGGGACATTCAAAGTTACTGTAGAGTGCGAGGCATTTCCAGTTCATATGAGAAGATGGCACTGCCAGACTTGAAGCTGTTCTGAGGATGCCTTCAGGGGCATCAGTGGGGAGCGTGGGGTAGATAAGATGGCTTGGAAATCAGGAGGATTGATAAATGGGCTCAGACCTCCAGGGGAGTCCACCGGAAGAGTCCATGTTGGTGGCCTCTAGGTACATAGAGCCCACCCCAGAGATGTCACAGGGAGGTAAGGCAGGGCTCCAGCAGACCCCCCGGGGCCTTCAAGGGAACAGGAATTCCAGAAGGAACCTGTAGCTCAGGGTCAGGGACTGGAAGGGGCCCCGGGACTGACAAATGTGCTTTCCTGCCCTAAACCTCTGTCTACAGCTCAGCCTCTGGGGACACCAGGTCAAAGCCATCATGAAGCAAAGTCAACGTCCAGCTTCTCTATCAATCCCATGGCAGGCGAAGCTTGGAGAGTTGAAACTTCTTGTAATAAGAAAAAAAAAAAAAAAGATTCCTTGGTTCTTTCCTGGAAGAAGTAAGGCTTGCAGTGCAAAGAGCCTGGGGAGAGACCATTGGCTTATCAAGTTAGGATTAAGTAGCCCTTGGGAGAAGGTTAAAGGAAATTGTAAAACAAGGCTATGGACTGTGCAAGTAAGAAGCAAAGAAGGGCTTTTGGAATCAGCATGTGCTTCATCAAGAGCTCACTCAGCAATGGCTTATGGGGCAACATGTTTTCTCTGCACTTTCCCAGGTGGCAGGTGGGCAGCAGAGGCTCAGAGGCTGGAGATGCTACCTAATGGTGTGGCTGTTGGAGGTGCCCAAAGGGAGGAACATTCTCCAACAGTGGCTTTGTATCAGCTACCCAGCCACATATCTCTGGCCTGGGGAGAAGAAGAGGGTAAGAAGGCATGGAGGAGGCCTTGGGGTAGACCCATGGCCTTCAAGTACATAGACAGGATCACCAGGGCTCCTCTCCAGTACGGAGCACCTACTGTGTCCCAGGCACACCCCTCAAACATTGTGGCTCAAAGATGGCTCTTCTTATCACCAATTGATAGTAGAGGAAACAGAACCCAGCCTGGGTCTTAGCTTTAACCCAGCCCTTCTGTTCAGGGAAGGAGCTCTGGTGGCCCAGTGGTTAAGCACTCAGTTGCTAACCAAAAGGCCAGTAGTTTGAACCCACCAGCCACATTGTGGGAGAAAGGTGTGGCAATCTGCTTCCATAAAGATTCACAGCCTTGGACACCCTGTGGGGAAGCTCTCCTCTGTCCTTTAGGGTTGCTATGAGTCGGAATCGACTTGATGGCAGTGTTTCTTTTCCCCTGCTCTGGGAGGCAGTGCCTCTCCTTTCATTCTCTCCTTGACAGAAACTCCGCAAAGAAGAAAAGAAATGAATCCTGCAAAGCAGCCTGTGCCAAACCCCTGCAGGCCAGGGCATCCTTCCAATAGCAGAAATCTGGAAAGAGGAAGGGTCACCAGGGGCTAAGAGAGAGACTTTATAAAGCCAATCTTATCTTTTCCCTGTCGATGTCTTGGGTTACATGAGCCTCCCAGGAGTGACGTGGGTGACTTTTCTTAAGCAAGGTAACGTCTGGGCCAATCGATGCGGCTGGTCTGCAGGGCAGGATCCTGTTACCTTCTGGGTCTCAGATAGGATTCTCTGGCTGGGCATGGAGCCACAGGGTGGGAGGGAGGGAGGGACTGGCCTGCCAAGCCTGGGCATGGGGCCCCAGAACAGGAGACAGCTGTGCAAGGACTAAGGCAGGCTCATGCACCCTGGGACAGAGGCTTGTTTTCACTTACACCCAGGTCGGATAGGAAGGGCAGGCATGAGGGGAATGGCCTGGAAGAAAGATTCAAGACTGGTGTCCAGTAAATACCTGGGGTTGTTGAAGCTGTTGCTGCCATTAGAAATGGGCAAAAAAGCAACTGGGGGACCCTGGTGCTACTGGGCTGGCAGGTGAGTGCTTCATGACAATGGAGGGTGAGTAACAGCAAGGAGGGCTTAAATGACATGAGCATTCCTTATGCATGTCCGGTCTGCAATCTACCTGTGACCTGGCTGGGACAAATAGGCCATTCAGCACCAGAGCCACCAGGTTTTAGGGGCCCACCCTCCAACTGTTGATGCCCCTTCCCATCTCTCTCTCACACACCTCTTCTGCTTCCTTCTCTCCCCATAATGTTCCCACCACCTCACTCCTTACAACCAGAGGAAGAGTTGGCCTAAGCAACTGAGAAAACATCCCTCTCCTGACACCTCTCAGAATCCTTTTTCTGATGCCCTCTTGCCCTAGTTTTCCAGAGAGTCAGGTGTGTCTTGCTCTTCAACATTCAGTACAGGAGTATTCTCGGGGGGCCCCAGAAACACACAGATTCTAGGGCACACACACCCCATCCCCATCCCTAGGAGTCCCGGGGTGGTACAAACATTGACCATGCTTGGCTGCTAACTAAAACGGTACAGGTTCAAGTCCACTCAGAGGTATCATGGAAGAAAGGCCTAATGATCTATTTCTGAAAACAAGCCACTGGAAACCCTGTGGAGCACAGTTCTATTTTGACGTGTATGGGATTGCCATGATTTAGAGTCAAGTCAGTGGCAATTGGTTTCCCCATCCTTGGGTAAAAGTCCAGGTTCCTGAGAAGCTCAGGGCAGAGATTATCTAACGTAGCCACCTCCATGTCCCTGCACAGTGTCTGGCACACAGGGAACAGGCTGGTCTGGCGACTCTATGGGCCAGTCTGAGTCTATGGACATCACACTCCCCAAGGCAGTTCCTGGGAACTGAGGCCCCTCAAGGTAAGTATGCTGTCCCCTGTCTTCAGTTTTCTCCCTCTCTCCTGCTTGGCCCACTTCCTTATGTCAATCCAAGCTCTGCATGTCCAGTTTGCACTCATTTAAATGAAAGAAAGAGCTTGTGCTTGTCTTGAATTGAACTCGAGGAGCCAAGAAAGAAACTCCCACTGGAAATCATTGGGAAGGAGCATGAGAGAACTTTCTGGATGATGGAAATGTTTTACATCTTTACAAGGTGTGGATTACATGGGTGTTTGCATTTGTCAAAACTTTGAATGTATGACACTTAGGATTTGTGCTTCTCATTGTATGTAAATTAAAAAAATTCTATCTTCCTTAAAAACATGTTAGAACACAATGACCATATGACCCAACAATTCCACTTCTAGTTACATATTCGAAAGACAAAAACAGGGACTTAAACAAGTACATGGCCATGCATGTTCAGAGCAGCACAATTCACAATAGCCAAAAGGTGGAAATAGCTCAAATATCTGTCAAGAGATGAACGATAGACAAATTTTAGTATAGCCATGCAATGGAGCATTATTCAACCATCAAAAGGAATGAAGTGCCGACACATGCTACAACAAGGATGAATCTTGAAAATGTTATGCTGAGTGAGAGAAGCCAGACACAAAAAATCAAAATGCAGTGTAGTCATCACTATATGAGTCCATTTATGTCAAATATCCAGAACAGAGAAATCCATAGAGAGAAAGTAGATTGATGGCTGCCCAGGGCTCTAGAGAGATGGGAGAAACTGCTTAATGGTACAGGGTTTCCTTTTGGGGTGATGAAAATGTCTTGGGACTAGATAGAGATGGTTGTTGTACAACACTGTGAATGTACTGAATGCCACTGAAATGTTCGCTTTGAAATGGCTCATTTTATTTTATGTGAATTTCACCTCAATGAAAAATTTTAAAAGGTAGGCATGAAAAAGAATCAAAACATATCTCCATGTATCTATCTATAGATATAATTTTAGATGAGCTAGAGACATACTCATCTTGCCCACTTTTGGGGTTAGGTGGTCCTTGTTGGCAATTAACTCTGAGAGGGAGGACAGATTATGTTGTTGCAGATAGGCAGGCACCACCAGCAGCAGCATGCTCATCATCTCTGCACTGGGTACCAGGTCCAGGGAGCAATGCTACACAGCCCTGCTTTCTGAGAGCTGGTACTTACTAAGGGCCGGTATGGCCATGGGCACACACAAGCAAGATATGTCAGCTGAGATAAGATAGGTGGGAAGGCCAAGGGGAAACGCCATCAGAACTCCTAGGTACCAGTTAGAAGAAGGCAATTCTAGGCGAGGACCCCCAGGAAGAGAAGAATGCAATTACAATAGAACCATCTGGAAGATCAATAGGGATCAGTGAAAGTCCCAGGAGGCTCTTTGTCCTTCCCCAACCTTGTCTGGATTCCTACCCCCCAACTTTCCCTGTGTACAGCATCCCCAGCCCACAATGCACTTTTACCCATACAACTCATTCAGTTTCCCTCCCCCATATCTGGGCTGATGGCCTGGGCCAAGTGTCCCACTCCACAGTTCATTACTTACTGACCATTTGCCCCCACTGCAGTGCCCACACCCTCTTACCCACTTCTGAGAATAAAATGGAGCCAGCACACCAGAGAAAACATAGCACAAATGCCCAGACCCTGGGACCATGCTGCTGGTCCAAAAACCCCATGCCCAGGAGGCTCTGACAGCCAGTGATGAAGGTCAAGACAGCAGAAGGAAGGGTCTCAGTGCTAACACTTGAATTGTACACCTCAAGGGCCAGAAAGTTGTGTGGGGATATTGAAAGGGTATGCTAACTTGACACTGAATCTCTAAGTGGAAATGATTGAGTGACCCATATGATCCTTGGAGGAAAAGCCAATGCCTTTTTCCTTGTGTTTAGTCCCAGAAAGTCAGTCCACAGTCAGGAAAACCAGGAATCTCTCTCCCTTCAGCCCTTCAGGGTAGATTTATCCAGTGTGACATCCATATCCTGTCCCATCAGCATTCTCAGATGGCCATGCCCTGATATGTTTTATGGGAATTTGGTGACTTAAAGAGAAGTCACAAATAACAAGAGAAAGGAGATAAATTTCAAATGGTAAAGGAAGAAAGAGTAAGGAAATACAGGTAAGGAAGGAGCTATCAAAAGGAAGAAGGTGATGATTGAGAAGAAGAAGAGGAGGCAGAGCTCAGAGGGTGTGGGGGGCAGGAGGACACTGACTGCATACTGAGTACTCACGTGTTGTGGAGCACACACCAGCCGCAGTGGGGATCACCGGAGCCCAGGCACTCGCTACAGCTCCTGTACTGACTGCAGGATTCCACCGGGACTCTGGTCAGCTAGGACAAGATGACAAGGGAGAGAGTGTCACACCTTTGCAGAACACCCAGTAGTTCAACAAAAAGTGATGTGTATAATTATCTAGTGCTATTGTAACAGAAATACCACAAGTGGGTGGCTTTAACATACAGAAATTTATTTCCTCACAATTTAGGCTAAAAGTCTGAACTAAGTATGCCAGCTTTAGGGGAAGGCTTTCTCTGTTCTGGGGAAATATCTTTGCATAAAATTTCATAACCCTGGCATGTCTTGGTTCCTTGGTGATCTCCAAGTGGCATCTTTCTTTCTTTGTGCTTGTTTCTCTCTGTGTCTAAGAAGCTGTTTTTATATTTCAAAAGATATTAGGTTTGGAGGAGGATCCAAGATGGCACACTAGATAGATATACAGTCCAGACTCTGTACAGAAAAGACTTGAGAAACCAAGTAGGACAGATACAGTTGGCAATCCTGGAACCCAGAGCTTCAAAGGAAAGAATAAAGAAGTAGATCAAATACCAATTAGAGGAAGAGACTGAACAAAAAAGTGAACAAGGAGGTATATGGAGCAGTGAATTGCACACTAGCATGGCCTCACCATTTTGAATGCAAGCAGCATTCCAATCAGGTCAAGAACCAGATAAGTAGCTCCACTTCACCAGGACTGTGCCAGCATCCATACTTGTGATCAATGACCAGAAAATTGGGAATGAGCAACCCTACGTAGCTATATCTGTCATACCTGCTGCTCCACCTCCTGGACAAATGGCACCACTTGTTCAGGCACTACTGGATCGATGACAGAGGACAACCAAAACTCACCAGCCTGCCCTCAGCTGCTCTACATGACCAGTGATCAGAGGCTCATGCCCACACTCCCACTCAGTAGCAAATCCACCCAGTCACAGGTGGTGAATGCCCCAGTGCTGCCAAACTAGTGACCATGGTAGCATGCCTGCCCCATTGCCCAGATATATTAAAACAAAATAACACCAGAAGAAAAAAAAAGGGGGAAAGCAAACAAATATACAATCAACAAACAAATACAATATTATCACAATGCTTTGGAGACTGCAGACAACTTCAAATCAGAAGTGTGAGTGTGCACTCATGCACGTGCACACACACCCACACACCAGGATAAGATATATTGAGCAAGTGACCAAAATTCAGAACTAGAAAATATTCCTGGGGAAGAAATGCTATTTGATCTATCTGATAAAGAATTTAAAAGAATTATATTTAGGTACCTTCAATGGATTGAG
>NW_006921984.1:1011432-1012062 GCF_000298275.1 Orycteropus afer afer | reverse complement strand
CAGATGATGGGTTTGAACCATCAAACTTTTGGTTAGCAACCAAGTGCCTTAAGCACTATACCACCAGTTAGACACATATTAACTTAGGTGGAAGGAAAGCCACTATACAATAAGGAGGAGGCCAGCACAAGATAATCAAGGCAAAGGAAGACACTGGGAGGAGCACAAGAGGTAAATGCAACAAAAGTAAATACTGTTACATACACAATCCGGCAATAACAGTAATAACCACAAGCTATGAGTGGATACCGAGACATGCGAGCTGAATAGGTGTGGGAAGGTGAATGGGACTACACTCATGAATATATATAGGTTTGAAAGAGGATATTTCTACATACGTGTCTATCTACAGGTGCTGGAAATATGTCCACAAAGATAGCAGAGCATATAGGGAGCAAAGTTATGAAAACTTCTTAGCCATAACCAGACATCTTGAGAGAATGAGACTCGGCCTAGGGGCTCAGGACCACAGCCTCAGAGATACCAAGGTCAACTGGCTTAACATAGTCCACAAAGACAGTGCTCTATATCCTACTTTGGTGAGTAGTGACTGGGGTCTTTAAAGCTTATAAGAGGCCATCTAAGGTGCAACTATTGGTTTCTCCCTGTGAAGAAAATCAAAGACGTGTG
>NW_006921984.1:1003992-1011087 GCF_000298275.1 Orycteropus afer afer | reverse complement strand
TGGGAAATCAAAAAGGCAGCATTTACCTAGGGATAAAACTCAGAAGGCAGAAAAGGATAGGAAGGAAAGAAAAACAGAACTGGGAAACAGGGAGGAAGTGGAAAGAGTGCTGTTACATTGCAGGGATTGCAAGGAATGTCACAAAACAAAACGTGTATGAGCTGTTGATGGAAAACTCATTTGCTCTGTAAACTTTCACTCAAATCACAATTAAAAGTTATGATTTTTTGAAAAATCATTAGGTTTAAGACATCTTCACCATAATATGACCTTGTTAACATAACAAAATCAGTCCTATTAACGAACAGGATCATGTCCACAGGGATTTAGGATTCCAACGCATATTCAGGGGACATAATTCAATGTATGACAAATGCTATTCTAAATATCACCTAAAACAATGTAGGAGCATGAAGATGCCGAGAACTCTGGAACCTAGCAACACATGGGTGATTACACTTGAGCAGGTGGGTACATAGGAAAACAGGGGTGATATCCACTTTGCTTACAAGTCCAGGAATACAGAATCCCTCGATTTCATACTCAGTTGTTACAAATGATATGTATATGGTGTGCACTTAAATTTTCCCACCACCAACATCCAAAAATATCTCTACAAACATCCAGTGAGTCACATATTTGCTTCTTACAAATATAAGAACCCAAAGGCTCCTTCTTTCCTGTGTTTTCTTTTCCTTTTGCAGCGGGGTGTTTTGCTTTCCTCCCGGTCCTTCTGCTTCAGGTTTCATCATTCTTGCTGTTCTGCAGAGCAGTTAACTCAAGCCCAAGACCCTTCACTCTCTTTTCCTCTATGCCTTTCCACAAGGCTTCATCCACTCACTCTGTAGCTGTTACTTGCCCACTCTTTCCTCTGCCGTAAAGTTGGCCAACTGGCTCTGGAAGGTTTACACTATGGTGTTTTTCAAGAGCAGCTGTTGCTATTTCTCCTCCTGCCCACACTCTTTAAACGCATTGAGGCTTCCTCTCCAACCCCAAACTTTATATTAGCTTTCACCAGCCGCTTGTTAATGTAAAACGTTCCACGTGACATTTCTACTTAGCTCACATGCTTCCATTTCCTGCACGCCTTTAAAGGTCTTTTGAGTGCTTTCTTCTCCAATGCAGCCATTCCTATTTCATGGGCACAGCTTTTCCTTGATGTCTCCTTACATGACTGCCTAGTACCTGGTACAGACCAGATGGCGTCCAATTGATTCCAACTCACGGTGACCCCGTGTGCTTCAGAATACACCTGTGCTCCATAAGGTTACTGTGGCTGTGACCTTTCAGAAGCAGATGGCCAGGTCTTTCTTCAGAGATGGCTCTGGGTAGGTTTGAACCCCAACCTTTCAGTTAGCAGCCAAGCAAGTGTTTAACCATTTGTGCCACTCAGGGTACAGAGTACGTACTTAATAACAATATACTGGATCAAGTTGAGTTTTTAGTTTTATTTTATAGCCATGGTCTTTATTCTCTACTTTGCTGGCTTATTCTTTACAAAAATATGTTTTTTGTTCATTCATCTTTGTTTATTTATGAAATCATCTTAGTCCAGTTGGACCACCCTTCTTATTCACTGGAAGTCTTGATCCCTATCCCTTCAGCTTGAGCTAAGATAATTTGATGTGGTCACCCGTTTTAATTTCTTGCCATCAGACAACAGGCACAAAAAACCATAAGCCATGCTGACCTGGCCAGGTCCTGTTTGCTTCATGCACAAATGTACAGGCCACGTTTTCCGTGATGTTCCATGGGGTGTCTGCCTCCGTAAAAGAACACACCACTTGGCAACAGCTACTTGTTACTGGTGTGCAGGCAACATGCCACCAGCCCGTCGATCTCTTTTGGAATTAATTAATAATAAAGAATCATCAATTCCAAGTCCCATGCAATCTCTTTTCCCCTCTATTTTAATTTTCCTATTTCTTTTCTCTTTTGTTCTACAAAGTACACACTGAGCATTCTTAAGGATCACAGTGAGTTTTGACTTCTTTCAAGTGACCTTTCAGCCTCTGTCTGACAGCTTTGTTCTTGGCCTTGGTGGCCTTTTCTCTACCTTCTTGGGTGTCTTTTAGGCAGACTTGGAATTTCAACTTTCTTTCTATCACTTTTTGTGTAATCTGCATGGGCCATGCCTGGGCTTTGCCTATTTACAACTTTTCTATTCTTGTAATTAACTTTGATGCATAGTTCTTTATGAATTACCCCACTAACTCCTGACACAGCAAGGAATTTGCCCTATTCCTGTTGCCTCTTCCATTTCTTTCCCTGCACATTAAATGAGCACAGAGACGCTGGTCATGTAAGCTTAGTGGTTCCCAGTCACAAATACCAGAAGCCCTAGGACTTCATGAGTGCTAATGAGCTCCATGGAGTCCATGGGTGATGCAAATGGATTATGTGCTCAGCTGCCAACTGAAAGGTTAGAGGTTCAAGTCTATGCAGAGGCACCTTGGCAGAAAGGCGTGGAGATCTATCAGCCGTTGAAAATTCTGTGGGACATAGCTCCATTCCAACACACATGGGGTCGCCATGTGTCAACTGACTTGACAACAACTGGTAATGACTTCCACAAGCTTTTTTCAATATTTCCAAAAACCTAATGGAAATTGGGCTGCTGCAGTTTTCTGTCTGTATGCATACTCAGTAATGTGTGTCCCATATTAAAAACAGAAAATGTATTATTACTTAATAAGTGAAGTTTACTTAGCAGACAAAATCTTTCAAAACACAGTGTCCAGAAGGCGGGGTTTGGAAGGGGAGGGCTAATAAAAGGGGCCACAGCTGCTGAGAGTTAAGGACATCACATAAGCCACATACAGCCCTGTTCCCTGTGTTCCAGCTGCCCATCTGGCACTCCATATTTTGCATGTGCTTAAAGAGGAAACCTTGACTTGTTCAATCAAAAGCCTTTTCTTGGCCTAAACTTAATCAATACCGTTCCCATGTCCCCCCCCCCTTCCCCCAACATGTCCTATACACTGTCTTGGGTTAGATGTGCATGGAGTCTCAAGAGGTCCCGCAGAAAGGCAAGAGCCAGCTTTCTGGTGAATGGGATATTTCTCAAAAGCTTTCGTATTCAGATTTCTAAACATATCTTGCAACAGGTGTTTAATGATGCCAATGCCCTGACGTTGTTGAGCCCTTCCTCTCTTGGTTTGAAACAAAAGTCATTTTAGTTTGGTTGGATAGGGAACTTGAGAGCTAGGTTCAAATTCTGGTTTCTCTATTTAGTGGTTATGAGATTCTATTGTCTCTGACCCCACATTTTATCTTCTTTAAATATGAGGATAAACATCCCCACCTTATTTGTGGAGTTTCCCAAAGCACAGATAGCCAAGAGGTCTGAAACTGCTTTGTAAAGGGCCAAACACTTTCAAAGGGATGGTCACTTTCATTGCTGCCTTTGTTCCTGGGTGGTGGACATGGTTAACGCTCTTGGCTGCTAACTGAAATGTTAGCAGTTTGCGTCAACCCAGGGGCACCTCGGAAGACCTGGTGACTGACTTCTGAAAGATCAGGCATTGAAAATTCTGTGGGGTACAGTTCTACCCTGACACACATGGGGTCATCATGAGTAAGAACTGATCCAATAGCAACTGGCGTTGGCTGCTGTTAGTCTTTGTCTTTACTATATCTCACTCACTGCACTGTCACTTTCTCTCCCTCACATCACTGAAAGCTACTCTGACAGCTCACAGGTCTCATGTACTCAGTCAGGAGTTTAACAGACCTGGGGAAATTTTCTTCTTCTTCTGAGCTCTATCTAGTTTTTCTCCAATGCTTTGAAAGTGTGGATGTTAGCACTAGGGAGCCAACAGTATTCTGACAGACCAAGTAGAAAGAATCATCATTATTTGAGAACCAGGAGCCACCCTTACATCTCTGCAGGACCTTTCCAAGGAAGGCCAGGCCCAAGGAAATCTCCTAAGCCCTGCTATCAGGCAGTAGTCTCCAGCATGGCTACACTCTCCCAGACTGGCCCACATTTCCCAGTCTCCATCACTGCTTTATGGATTACATCTCAACATAAAGCAAACGAAAATCTTCACAACTGGAACAATAAGCCACATCAATGGAGAAAAGATTGAAGTTGCCAAAGATTTCCTATTACTTGGTTACACAATCAACATCTATGGAAGCAGCAGTCAAGACATCACATGACATATTGCAGTGGGCAGATCTGCTGCAAAAGACCTCTTTCAAGTGCTGAAGAGGAAAGATGTCTCTTTGAAGACTAAGGTGAGCCTAACCCAAGCCATGGTATTTTCGATAACCTCATATGCATGTGAGAGCTGGACAATGAACAAGAAGGACCGAAGAAGAGTGGATGCTTTTGAGTTGTGGTGTTGGCAAAGGGTACTGAAAGTGCCATGGACTGCCAGAAGAGCTAACAAATCTGTTCTGGAAGAAGTGCAGCCAGAATGCTCCTTGGAGGCAAGAATGGACAGACTTCTCTGACCTACTTTGGTCATGTTGTCAGAAGGGACCATTCCCTGGAGAAGGAAATCATGTCAGTAAAGTGGACGGTCAGCGAAGAAGGGGAAGCCCCTCAATAAGATGGATTGACACAGTGGCTGCAATGATGGGCTATGGTATAGTGAGTATTGTGAAGCTGGCACAAGACCAGGCAGTGTTTCGTTCTGTTGTACATAGGGTTGAAGCTGACTCGATGGCACCTAACAACATAACATCGCTGCTTTGCCCACTCACTACCCCATGGATAATTCTAGAAAGCACCAGAAGTTTCCTGACACTTTAGGTCACTGTTGAAAACTAGATTTAGTCCAATGCAATTATTGGTGCATATCCAACGATGCAAATCTATTCTCTAATGGCCCTGGTACCTTGCTGCCTTGCTAGTACTCATCACTTGGGGCTGGGAGCTTTCAAGCCACCTCGTCTCTCTTACTCTCTCCCTCCAATACCTAGATTCTCTGCCCACACCTTACACCACACAAAGCTGCCCACCCCATCCCCCATTTTCACTCCCATCCTGACCCTGAAACACAAACGACTCCAGATGCAGAGGCACATGATTAATTAAAACCACCCCACACTGATTAAAGTCTTAAGCTAGAGTGCCAGGCATGCTAATTAACTGAGCGAGGGAATTCAGACCACCGGCAGAAGGTGAAAGATAAAGTCACTAGGGAGGGGACAGCTTCTGCTCGGAGAACAAATCAGATGGTGGAATGACTTATGCTATCACGGTGATAGATGATCCTGGAGAGCACCAAAGATTGAGGTCTGTCCCCTTGCCACCTCTATCACAGACTCTAGGAGCGGTGTTGACTGATGTGACTGCACTAGCTCCCACGCCGTCTTCCAGAACATTCCGCATGGTCCTACACTGTGCTGGGAGGGAGCTTCATGTGTTGGGTTCATGGTTAGGTGTGTCTGCACAGAGTCGTCTTGGTGCATTACCTGTTCAGAAATGTATTGGGTGGCCTCCTGCAAGCACTTTCATCTTCACAGTGGCAGAGTGGACATGAAAACCTGTTCTCTCCTCATCTCCCTGGGTCCCAAGGAGGAAGAAGTTTTTTGTTGGCAGACTAATAAATTCATGCTTATGAAATATTCTGAGTTCCTTCAATGAAAAGATAAGCATCACCATTCTTTTCAATTTAATCACGAATGAAGGAAAGGTTTTTTGATGAAAATCTCTGATTGTGTGTCGTTACATAACTGGACTTGTCATTCTTGAGCTCTGGACCTGTTTCCTGATTTGAAGCATGTGGAAAATAACCTGTAGAACCCAGCACATTCCCTGACCTGCCCCTACCCTTTCCAAGAAGCACAGAGGAGGGACTTGGAATTCAGAGAACCAATGTGGGGTCAAATAGACCCTGATTTGATAAAGCCTCCTGTTACTGCTGAAGCTCTACTTGGGCTTCCATACTCCCAGGAACTAACCCTTCCACTCTGTGTGCCCTTGCTGACCACACCCTTTTCCCCTGCTACATACTTTTCTGGGAACCACATTGATTTTCTTAATCTTTTTGCCACCAACCTATGCTTCTCTAAATAATATAGCTTAGCTTTGTCTGTTTTTGAACATTTTATAAATGGACTCATCATCTCTACTCCCTTACCTACCCAGCCTCATGACCAAGGCCAACAATTTACAAAACAATGGCCTAGGATAGGAAGCTACCATTTTTCTGCCAATGTGTCCTACTGTGGTGGTTTGCATGTTGCTATGATGCTGGAAGCTGGTATTTCAAATAGCAGAAGGGTCACCCATTATGGACAGGTTTCAGCAGAGCTTCCAGACCAACACAGGCTAGGAATAAAGGCCTGGTGATCTACTTCCAAGACTTAGCCACTGAAATCTTAATGGATAACAACAGAAACGTGTTGACATAGGCTCACCATCAGGAAAGACCAATAGGTAGGAAAGGACATCATGTTTGATAAAAAAGAGAGTCAACAAAAACAAAGGAAACCCTGAGTGAGATGGATTGACACAATACCTGCAACAATGGACTCAAATATACCATGATGAAGGGGCCACAGGACCAGGCAACGTCGTGTCCTGTCGTACGTAAGGACACCACGAGTTGGAGACAACTTGATGACAAATAACAACAGGATGCAAAGACCACGAGTGACTGAGCAAAGCTTTGGGCCCACCCTGGACTTGAACTCCAGGTCTTGGCCTTGATAAACTCCTTGCATTCTGACAAAGCAAACCCACTGCCGGCAGGACCTGGGGGCGTGGGTGTGCTCCTTGCACCTGGAGGAGTTTCTGCAGCTTCCTGAGGCCTGGGCCCCGCTACCCAGTCCTACCTGGTTTCCCTGAGGTTGGGGAAGATTCATATTGCTTGGTTACACTCTGGAGTGGCAATAGGGTCCCACTCTGCCTGTTGCCGTTCGCACTCCAGAGGGTGCCTGCTGCTCTGCTGATTACATTCAGAGGCAGCCCACGCACAGCACGCAGTCTCTGTGTGCATCTCTGATTTGTTTAAGCATTTGACATTCTGGTCAAAATGTGAGTTATTCCTCCATCTGTACCCTTATAATTGGATGCTAATGCTACAGTGGTTACATGGAGCCTAATGGCTGGAGTTAATTTAAATGTCCAAAAGGCTT
>NW_006921984.1:987120-1001910 GCF_000298275.1 Orycteropus afer afer | reverse complement strand
TTGAACCACCAACCTTCTGGTTAGCAGTCAAATGCCTTAGGCACTGTGCCACCAGGGCTCCTCTGAGGCAGTACAGACTGCCGTATATTACTTTGTGTACATAATCAGGAAGATCAATATCTAGGAAGGGACATCACGTTCAGTGCAGTGGAGGGCAGGACAAAGGAGAGAAGCCCTCAGCGAGATGGACTGACACAACGGCGTCCTAATGGTCATGAAGACACTTAGGATTGCACAGCATTTCACCCTGTTACATGAGAGGTTTCTATGAATGGGAGCCCACTCAACGTCAGCAAACAGCAACATACAGTGTCCCTACAGTGTACAACAGCTCAGACTTTGGGGAAAGACAGACCTGGGTTTGAATCTTGATCCTGCCACTTCCTGTGTGACTGGACAACTTATTTAACCTCTCTAATGCTTCCTTTCCTCATCTGAGGGTAACAGTCAGCACCCTGAAGTTTCTTGAGGATTCAGAAAATTAACATAATGAATGTCATACAATGCCAATATCAAATTAGTCTTAGTTCCATCATTTTTCTCAGACACAACGTCCCCACCAGGGTGTATGAAGTTATCCTTCTTTGTCCTACCACACCTAGTACTCAGCTCATGCATAGAAAATGAGAACTAATGAGTGAATGCTTGCATGGATGGATGGATACATGGATGGATGGATGAATTTGGTCCCTGTCAAATGGCTACATATTCCAGTGACTCCATGAAGATAATTGATCTGATTATTTTGGCTTTACCCTCCGACTTGTCATTTCTGGCTAGACTGTAGTCCCCAGCTATCTGGTAAACTTCTGGCCTAGGTGTTATTACAATCACAGATGATTACATCAGTTGGTCTCAAGTAAAGTCTATTCCCTTCCATAGTGTGGGTGGGCTCAGTCAGTCAGCTAAGGACTTTAAGAGCAAAAAGGGAGTTTCCATGCTATGTTCTGCCTCCAGACTTTAACTAGACATTTTTCCAGAATACTCTTACTCATCACTCTTCTTATTCCCTGACCTACTGATTTTGGGTGGCAAAGCTGTCAGAGTCCAGCCTGTCACCTGATGTATGGATGTTGGACTTGCCAGTTCCCTAAAATTGTAGGAGCCAACTCTTTGACGTAAAACTCTTCATACAGACATTTCATTGGTTCTGTTTCTACAGAGAACTCTGACTAAGCCACTGTTATAAATTAATCTCTCAGTGTATGCAATGGGCTTGAGAGATATGGCCTACCCAGTATGTACCAAAAAGAAAAAAAAAAAAAAAAAGACACCTTACTGGGGTCGTCGATTCTGACTCATAGCAACCCTATGGGACAGGGGGTAGAGCTGCCCCACAGGTTGTCCAAGGCTATAAATCTTTCCAGAAGCAGACTGCCCCTTCTTTCTCCTGTGGAGCAGCTGATAGGTTTAAACCATTGACTTTTTGGTTAGCAGCTAAGTACTTTGACTGCTTCATCACCAGAGCTCATACTCACGGTGTAGGCCTACCTACCTAATGCATTTGACAGGACAAATGGCTGCCGCACTCTTGTCCTGGCCACAGAGCAGCCCCAGCAACACACAGGTGAGAAGGTTCTAGAATGGCCAAGTCATCTTCCCAGAAAAGTACAGGAGCTGAAAGGACTTGCCCAAGGTCACACAGCTATTCTGTTGACACCCAGATATCTGCTTCTGCCCCGGCTGCCCCTCCTGCCCTAGCCCTGGGATTGGGCTGGAGGAAGAGGCAGAGCCTGGGAGACCACACCAAGGTGGGGGTATGATGCCTTTCCCACCACAGCCCAGCAGGTGGGAAGGAGCCTTTGTCCTGGGATCAAAGTGCTCGCAGCTTTCTTTCAGCAGCTGTACTGACAAAGACTGCAGGCCCCATCTGAGCTGGGACTGGGGACCTGCTGGCGTGCATTTCCCAAGCTCAGCCTGTTAAACAGGGTCTTTGTTCCAGCAGCCAAGAAGAGGAGGGAGGGCAAGGGCTGGCACGGTGACACCTAGATCCAGGCCGGGCAGCACAGCCAAGCTAGTCTCAGGCATATGCTGAGCCCTCTGACTGTTGGCACCAGCTGGTCGTGGGAAGGGGCGGGGTGGACTGGGCAAGCACCTCGTCCTCAGCCAGGCCCTGACCCTTCTGTCCAGGGCATGGCTGGCCAGCGTCCCCAGCAATGGTCTGGCTGCTCCACCAGAGTGGCTGTGGTCAAATGGGTACATTCATCAATGTGCATGACGGTTGGATAGTGTGCCTAGCCTTGCGTGTCTAGAAATGGGAGTGGAGTTTGCAGTCATGTACGGACATCCTCTTAGAAGCGAGGATGGCAAGACTTTGGCCATGTCATCAGGAAACGCCAATCACTAAAAAGACCATTATGGTTAGTAAAGCAGTTGTTACATGCTGTAGAGTCGGACCCAACTCATAGCAATCCCTCCTTGGGTTTCCGAGGCAGCATCACTACAGAAATAGATTGCCCACCCTTCCTTCTGAGGAATGGCTGGTGGGTTTGAACCCCCAGCCTTCTGGTTAGCAGTCAAGTGCCTTAGGCACTACACTACCAGAGCTCTCTAGTAAAGCAGAGGATCAGTGAAAACAAGGGAGACCCTCTCAGTGGACTCAAGCACGCCACGGTCATGAAGAGGGCCCAGGACAGGACACTGATTCTTGTGTCATACATGAGGTCACCGTGAGTCAGGGTCGCCTCTACCATCAATGGGCAGAGACCTTCCTGGCCCAGGAGCATGTCTGTATAGCCACGTGTCTTTCCTTGCAGATGTCCCTGTCTGTCTGAGTTTGTGGATCTTTTTGGATAGAAGACAAACATCTTCCTTCAAAAGGGAAGTCGACCCTGGGAAAAATGCAAGAAACTGATATCCATCCATGGGGAGAGGCTCAGCCCTAGCAACACAGGGCCCTGCTCAAGAAGCCCGGCACTGCTGGCTTTGCAAGGAGCAGACAGAAGAGTCCAGAAGTCTCCAAGAAGCCCAAGTCCTCTTCCTCTCCCCTCAGCCTTGCCTAACCTCTCCCCAACCTGCTTTAATCTCACCAAGGGATTTGGGGCCCAGATTGCTGTGGAGAGAGAAAGAAGGTCCCCTGAGGTCTGAGAGAGAAAGAAGGTCCCCTGAGGTCTGAGGTCACCTTGAACATGGGCCAGTGGTGCCTTCTCCACAAGAGATGCTGCCTGGAGGGCATTTTCCAGTAATTCTTCAGATATGAAAGACGACAGTTAAAACGACATCATGCTCTTACGCACTGTCAGTGGGAGTTCACATTGCTACAACGTTTTGGAGAGCAACTAGGAAGTTTTATTAAAACTTAAAATGATCCAGCAAGTCTCCCTCTTGGAATCTTCCCTACAGAAATATTAGCCTCTGAGCACAGGTGCACAGATACAGATATTCACTATGGCTTTGTAAGTAATGACAATTTGGAAATGGCCTAGATGGCTATCCATAATTGGACACAGTTAGCTCAACTCCATGGTAGGAGGTAAAGGCTGCCTGCATATACTGACTGGGAAAGATGTCTGTGGCCTATCTTTGAGTTAAAAAATCAAGTTTAAGAGAAAACAGATTAAGACTGTGTTTAAAAAGATAACTGTGCAGTTAAGCATATGTATACAGACAGACATATTTTTGTGCAAAGAATAATTTCTGGAGAGAGAAAAAAACAACTAGCAGTGGTTTGTTCTGAGGGGTTTGAGTTTCACCCCAACAGTGAGTATCATTTTTAAAAACATTTAAATTGGGAAATTAAAATAATTTTTAAAAGATGCTTTAACTTTAGTCTTTTAAACCAAGTCAATCAACTAGTCAGAGTGAACTTCGTTTTGGAAATTGATACCAGTGTTTGTCACAGCACTATTTACAGTACACAGAAGATGGCAACAAGCTAAATGTCCATCAACAGATGAAGGGATAAACAAAATAGGGTCTGCACATACAATTCAGCCATAAAGAGAAATGAAGTCCTGATGTCTGCTACCGCATGAATGAAACTTGGAAATATTGTGCTGAGTGAAATAAGTCACTTGCAAAAGAACAAATGATCCCACTTACATAAAATACCAAGAACAGGCAAATGTGTAAAAAATCAAACTTTATCAGTGGCTACCAGGGGTGGCCATCACTTGTCTGTCAGTTTGTCATACTGTGGTGGTTTGTGTGTTGCTGTGAAGCTGGAGGCTATGCCAGTGGTATTTCAAATTCCAGCAGGGTCACTCATGGTGTACTGGTTTCAGCAGAGCTTCCAGACTAAGACAGACTTGGAAGAAGGAAGGGGTCATCCACTTCTCAAAGTACTGGCTGGTGAAAACCTTATGAATAGCAGTGAAACACGGATATATTAATGGAAAACTTTATGAATAACTTTGAAACACTGTCTGATATAGTGCCTGAAGATGAGCACTCAAAATACCACTAAGGAAGAGCTGCCTCCTCAGAGTAGAGTCAATCTAAATGATGTGGATGGAGTAAAGCTTTCGGGACCTCCATTTGTTGATGTGGGATGACTCAAAATGAGAAGAAGCAATTGCAAACATTCATTAATAATCGAAACATGAAATGTACATAGTATGAATCTAGGAAAATTGGAAGTTGTCAAAAATGAAATGAAACACATAAAGATCAATATCCTAGGCATTAGTGAGCTGAAATGGACTGCTTTTGGGCATTGTGAATCAGACAACCATATGATCAACTATGCTGGGAATGACAAATTGAAGAGGAATGGTGTAACATTCATTGTCATAAAAATGTTTCAAGATATATCCTGAAGTACAATGCTGTCAGTGATAGGATAATATCTATATGCCTACAAGGAAGACCAGTTAATAATACTGTTATTCAAATTTATGCACCAACCACTAAAGCCAAAGACAAGGAGACAGAAGATTTTTATCACCTTCTGCAGTCTGAAATTGACCAAACATTAAGTAATCAAGATGTATTGATTATTACTGGTGATTGGAATGCAAAAGTTGTAAACAAATAAGAATCACCAGTACTTGGAAATATGGTCTTAGTGACAGAAATGATGCCGGAGATGGCACAATAGAATTTTGCAAGATCAATAATTTACTCATTGCAAATAACTTTTTTCAACAACATAAATGGTGGCTACACACGTGGACCTTACTAGACTGAATGCACAGGAATCAGATTGACTACATCTGTGGAAAAAAAGCAATGGAGACACTCAATATCTTTAGCCGAAACAAGGCCAGGAACTGACTCTGATATAGACTATCAATGCCTTATATGGAAGTTCATCTTGAAGTTGAAGACAATTAAACAAGCCCATGAGAGCCAAAATATGACCTTGATTATATCCCACCTGAATTTTAGTGACCATGTGAAGAATAGATTTCACATATTGAATACCAGTGACCGAAAAACAGATGAATTGAGGATGACATCAAGAACATAATATATGAAGAAAGCAAAAGGTCATTAAAAAGACAAGAAAAGACTAAAATGGATGTTAGAAGAGACTCTGAAACTTGGTTGTGAATGGAGAGTAATTAAAGCAAATGGAAGAAATGACAAGATAGAGCTGAATAGAAGATTTCAAAGAGCAGCTTGAGAAGACAATGTCAATTATTATAATGAAATGTCCAAAGACTTGGAGTTACGAAACCAAGAGGGAAGAAGATGCTCAGCATTTCTCAAGCTGAAAGAACTGAAGACAAAGTTCAAGCCTCAAGTTGCAATGCTGAAAGATTCTATAGGCAAAATACTGAATGATGCAGAAAACATCAAAATAAGATGGAAGGAATACATAGTCACTGTACCAAAAAGAATTGGCCAATGTTCATCCATTTCTGGAGGTGGCATATGATCAAGAACCAATGGTATTGAAGGAAGAAGTTGAAGCTGCACTGAAGGAATTGGTGAAAAATAAGGCTCCAGGAATTGATGGAATACCCATTGAGATGTTTCAACAAACAGTGTTGTGCTGTAGGCACTCATCCGGCTATTTGGAAGCAGAAATTTGGAAGACAGCTACCTGGCCAATTGACTGGAAGAGATCCATATTTGTACCCATTCCAAAGAAAGGTGATCCACAGAATGTGGAAATTATCAAACAATATCATTAATATCACATGCAAGTGTCATTTTGCTGAAGATATTTCAAAAATGATTGCAACAATATATTGACAGGGAACTTCCAGAAATGCAAGCTGGATTCAGAAGAGAATGTGGAATGAGGAATATCATTGCTGATATCAGAAGGATCTTGGCTGAAAGCAAAGAATACCAGAAAGATGTTTACTTGTGTTTTATTGACTATGCAAAAGCATTTGATTGTGTGGATCATGATAGATTATGGATAACATTGAGAAGAATGGGAATTGCAGAACACTTAATTGTGCTCATGAGGAACCTGTACATAGACTAGGAGGCTGTCATTCAAACAGAACAAGGGGATACTGCATGGTTGAAAATCAGGAAGGGTATTTGTCAGGGCTGTAACCTTTAACCATATTTATTCAATCTGTATGCTGAGCAAATAATCTGAGGAGCTAGACTATGTGAAAAGGAATATGGCATCAGGATTAGAGGAAGACTCATTAACAACCTACAATATTCAGACAATACAACCTTATTTGCTGAAAGTGAAGATGACTTGAAGCACTTACTGATGAAGATTGAAGACTGCAGTCTGCGTATGGATTACACCTCAACAAAAAGAAAATGAAAATCCTCACAACTGGACCAATAAGAAACACCATGATAAATGGATAAAAGATTGAAGTTGTCAGGGATTTCATATTACTTTGATGTACAATCGAACCCGTGGAAGCAGCAGTCAAGAAATCAGATGTCGTATTGCACTAGGCAAATCTGCTGGAAAAGACCTCTTTCAAGTGCTGAAAAACAAAGATGTTTCTTTGAAGACTGAGGTGCGCCTAATCCAAGCTATGGTGTTTTCAATCACCTCTTACGCATGTGAAAGCTGGACAATGAATAAGGAAGACCTAAGAAGAGTTGATGGTTTTGAGTTGTGGTGTTGGTGAAGAATACTGAAAGTACCATGCACTGCCAAGAGAACGAACAAATCTGTCCTGGGAGAAGTGCAGTCGGAATGCTCCTTGGAAGTAAGACTGGCCAGACTTCCTCTCACTTGCTTTGGTCATGTTGTCAGAAGGGACCATTCCCTGGAGAAGATGTCATGCTTGGTAAAGTGGAGGGTCAGCAAAAAAGGGGAACACCCTCAATAAGGTGGATTGACACAGTGGCTGAAAAAATGGGCTCAGGTATAGCAAGGATGGTGAGACTGGCACACAACTGGGCAGTGTTTCATTCTGTTGTACATAGGGTCACTATGACTGGGAGCTGACTCAACTGCAGCTAACAACAAAAACACCAGGGCTGGGAAGAAGAGGCAGGGTGGAATCATTCCATATCTTGGAATTCATGGTGATGGGAAATGTGGCTATGGATGCAGGGGATGGTTCCCCAACATGATGAATATAGTCAACATCACTGAATTGAACATGGAAAAAGTGTTGAATTGGCAAATGTTGTGTTACACAGGTTTTTACCATAGTAAGACTCAACATTCCCTGGAGAAAAATATCATGCTTGGTAAAGTATAGGGTCAGAGAAAAAGGGAAAGACCCTCAACAAGATGGACACAGTGGCTGCAATGATGGACTTAAGTTTAGCAAAGATCGTGAGGATGGCACTCGACCAGCCAGTGTTTTGTTCTGCTGTACACAGGGTTTCCCTGAGTGAGAGCTGACTCGACAGCACATAAGAAGACTCAACAAAACTTTATTTTGGGGTCAAAGCCTCGATTTTTCTTTTCATGCAGAAGATTTCTACCATTAGGGAACTATGAGAAGGGCTCAGGGCTGATGGGACTCTCCTGTTCAGTCTGCCTAGGACCAGTGCTCTGGGCATGCATCTTAGACCACAGAAGAGTCTTCTCCCTAGAAAACTAACCAGCCCATATTGGGTGGTGAGACTCATCATTTGAGCAGTTTAACTAATTATTGTGCAAGCTCACCTGCCCACCCAGAAGCCCCACATAGGAAAACGACATCATATGCACCCAACAGAGAGAGGACTCCATCTCTTCATGAAGGTCACTGAGCAAGGACAAGAGTCCCCTTTGCCTGTGGTCCTCACATATTCAGACCCCATTATGCCCTTGTCTGTAGGGCTGGGGCTTTTCTAGAGCATTTATCTATAGGTCAGTTTAGTTCCCCTGTAGAGGCATTGTGGTGAGCTGTGACATCACTGGATTATGGTGATATCACTGATATCCTGACACTTAGGTCCTGGTCCTAGACCTGTCGCTAATGTTCTACAAGTCCTCAGGCAAGTATCCTAACCTGTCTGGTTCTCAGTTTCCTGACGTAAATTGATCTCTATTGTCCCTTCTAGCTGGCAGATCCCATCTTAATTAACTATTTTTTAGGTTGGAGAAGTCTCTAAGAGTTGCATCCAAGGGTCTGTCCCAATTTTATTCCTATCTTGGTAACTCAACCCATCTGTAGAATGGGAAGACTTGGCCCTGCCCGGTCCCTAGTTCTCAGAGTTTTGAAACTATTAGATAACATCAATCTGAAATATACTTTGAACTCTAAGAGAGAAAAATTTCATGACTTGCAATGACAAACTACTAACTCCCTTAAAAACCAAAAAACACATTGCTGTCAAGTTGATTCCAACTCATAGCAACCCTAGAGGACCTAGCAGAACTGCTCATAAAGTTTCCAAGGCTGTAATCGTTATGGAAACAGACTGCCTCATCTTTCTCCTGAGGAGTGGCTAGTAGATCTCGACTGACCACATTTCAGGTAGCAGCCAAGTGTGTGACCACTGTGCCACCAGTACTCCACTATGCCAGTAGTTCCTGTGATTGCCATTCCTGTCATTAATATAAACAATTGCTGGCTGAGTAGGAGAGTTCACTGAACTGAGCTCAGCCTGAGGGAACAGAAAAAGCACTGGCTTAGGTTCGAATCCTGGTGCAGCCACTTACTGAATGTGTGACTCTGGACCAGTTGACTTGATTTCTTTGAGCTTCAGTTTCCTGGGGTGCATAATGGGGCTGATAAAAGCACTCCTCTGTTAGGTGATAGTCAGATCCCAACACATAATAAGAGCTCCACACCTTCCATCCTTGGCTTTCTGTAACAGCACCTTCATGTGTTCTGGGCTGCAAGCGAGGAGAGAAGGCAATGCCTTTACCCCCAGTGCACTGGAGTTGAAGGTCGGCTGGTTTTCACTGGGCAGGTGGTCGTGGTAACTCATCCATATCGCGTTGTGTGCAGAAGGGGAAATCTGACCGACATCAGACTGGGGCTTGGAAGAGAGGCCCCTTTTAAAATAAAAAGTAGCTGATCAGGGCTATATTTAGACTGGGACTTGGGGAGGGCAAGAAGATTGCTGGCCTGGGCTGGGGAGTGTATGGGAGGAGGTGTCCACTCCTGGGCAACCTGTACCATTTGCAGAGGACATGTGCAGTCTGGTCTCAGAGGAGGCCAGGAGCCTCAACCCCCCTCTCTGTCCACTCTGGTCTCTGTCATGGCAACAGCCGTCTTAATGCCAGGATGCCACTGCTGATAGCAGATAAGCTCGGTATACGGAGACCCTGGGAGAGGGATATCAGTCCAGCAGTGGGGCTTTCATTCCTGGGGTGCTGCCCAGGAGTCTAAGGGACACTCTGGGGAGCTGGGCTCAGGGATCTGACAGGCTGCCATTCAAATTCGAGCTCTGCTCCCTTGACAGCCTGGTCAGGCATCTCACATTTTCCAACCTCCAAAAGGTTGTGAGGATGAAGTAATGGGATGCATGTAGGAGGCTCCCTGGCCCCAGAGCCCTTGTACCAAGTCAGAAGCAGCTATCCTGACAGCCAGGACGGCGTGCTTGGGTCCTCTGTTTGCATCTCCTTCTGGAACAGAGCATTTTCCTCTAAAGGAGATGGTCAACTTGAAATGGAGCAGCACCAGGTGTCTGACACGCCCCTGTGAGAGCTGCTCCTGCCTGTGGTCCCACATGTAGTGCTGAGGAGTTAGGACTCGAGAGCTTGACGTGGGACTTCATGATCTGATTCAGAACCCAGGCATGAATCCCCCTCAGCAGCCCCTCCAGTAGTGTTCAGGCTCTCAGGGCCCCCCACTATTAATAGGGGTTAGGTTCTAGAATCAGCCCCAAAACTCTCCAACCAGCTCATTTCCCTCCCCAGATTTCCCAATAGCCTTTGTCACACACATACACACACACACACACACACACACAGAGTGTTATATACATTTTACCACTTTTGAACAGCACGGGGAAAAATGGTAAAGGTTTGCAGAGAACTCCCTGACAAAGTGAGCTCAGGGCCATCTGTGGTTTTGATGTACCCCGCATGTCCCCTGACCTCTGCTCACAGGCCTGACCAGAAGTTGGTGGTGGGTCTGGGATGGGCAGAAAGCATGCTGGCACCTTGCCAGACCCAGTGGTCAGGCTCAGTGCTGGCACGCGAGCACCGGCTGCTGGGCCAGGGTCACAGAAATGAAGCCAGCAGGGTGGTCTTGGCACCAAGTCTGAGTCCAGTGGCCCCTGCTGGGACAGGGACATGTGGCTGCAGCCTCTAGACACGGCGACTCAGAGGGTATTTGCTGATTTTGCAAACAAACCCACAGGAGCTAGGACTGATGCAACAGCAAAGTAACACATGTGGCCATTTGGAGCAGGTAGCATGTCATCAGTGGGATTCATTCTGAAATGTTTTCTCCTCCATTAAGCCTGCTGGGGAGGCTGCTGGGAAGTCGGCTTGGCTAGGGCCAGCTTCTGGCATGCCGAGGGCTGCTCTGGGCTCTGAGTCCTCTTGCCAACTCACCATGGAGCACCACCCCTCTCACAGACCCTTGCAGCCCGAGAGGAAAATTGAGGCCTATTGAGTGCTCTGGTGGCATAGTGCCTAAGGCATGTGCTACCAGAAGGCTGGTGGTTCAAATCCACTCAGCCACTCCTCGGAAGGAAGACTGGCTAATCTACTTCTGTAGAGGTATCACCTCAGAAACCCAAAGAGGGGTCACTATGAGTCAGGTTCAATGTGACGGCGGTGAGTTCGGTTGTTCTTTTGGTTATTAAGTGCTAAGGAGGCAGAGAAGGCAGGGAACTGTCTCCTGGGCTAGGAGGTTGCAATCTTAGCTACCTGTCATGATCAACTGTGGATATTTGTAAAAATGGAGACGCCCAGGCCTGACCAAACTCAGAACACCAGAATCAGCATTTCCAGGAACTGAGCACCTGTACTATCCTAAAGCACGGTGGTTGTTATCAGTTTCCAGATCTTCATGGGGACCTCCTGTGCAGGAAGAAGAAGCATGGCCTCGTCCTGTGCCACCCCCATGGACACTGGTATGTGTGAGTCCATGGCACAGCCACTGTGGAGATTGAGTGCCTTCCAGCCTAGAGAGCTCATCTTCCAGCACAATACTGGACACTGTCCTTCTGTGACACATAGAGTGTTAACTGGCTGACTTTTGGAAGTAGATCACTAGGCCCTTCTTCCTAGTCTGTCTTAGTCTAGAAGCTCTGCTGAAACATATCAACCATGGTGACTCGGCTGGTATTTGAAATACCAGTGGCATAGCTTCTAACATCAGGCCAACACACCAGCCACTGCAGTAGGACACACAGCCGGCCAGGTAGTAGAGAGCACAGGCCACATCTTTTTCCCCGTGATGTTTCTCAGGATCCACTGGGTTAGGGACAACTGGCCTTGGCCAGAGTGGGAAGAGGAATTCCAGGTCTAAAGACCATACTGAGCTGCCTGAGTCTGAGAGGGACAGCAAGGTGAAGGCAGCACTGTGCTGGGTGGGGGTGGTGTGGGCATGGTGATAAAACCAGACTGCCAGTCACAGCTCGACAATTTATAAAGCAATTTCATAGCCATTATTGCCTGTGACCCTCACCACAACCTGGGGAGGCAGCCGGTCAGGGATGGTGGCCTCCATTTTACAGATGAGGACACAGGTTGGGAGAGGTTAAGTGACTTACTCAGGTCAGACACTCAGGAACGGCTGAGCCAGGTCCCTAACGCTGGTTCTGACTCCATGACCTACAACCGCCCCCCACATGACACAGTCCCTCCCCATTCTAATCCCCTGCACAGAGGCCGAGTGGCCATCCCTCCCCATGGTGAGCAGCAGCTATGGGGGTGAGTTGTTCCCAACATCGTGGAAACAGATGGAGGCCCATTCAGGTTGGAGAAGGCCCATTGAACAATATTTTACAATTACTCCTTGGCCAGTGTACTTCCCAGCTGAGATTTGCCTCAATCAACCAGGATTCGAGACAATGGCCCAGTTTGGTATGATGTCACCCTGGAGGGTGAGGGAAGGGCAGGAAGCTGGACCCTCCGAGATGATACCAATTATAGGCTTATTGCACTGGCTCAGGAGCCCTAGTGGCAAAGTGGCTAAGCACTTGGCTGCTAACTGAAAAGTGGGCGGTATGAATCCACCAGCCGCTCCATGGAAGAAAAATAAGACAGTCTGTTTCTGTAAAGATTAGAGTCTTGGAAACCCTAGGGGGCAGTTCTACTCTGTCCTACAAGGGCTCTATGAGTTGGAATCGACTCATAATGGCAGTGGGTTTGGGTCACACAGTAAAAGGAGACCTGGTGGCAGTGGTTAAGAGCTCAGCTGCTAACTAAAAGGATGGTAGTTCAAACCCACCAGCTACTCTGTGGAAGAAGATATGGCAGTCTGCTTTCAGAAAGACTGACATCCTTGGAAACCCTATGAGGCCAGTTCCACTCCGTCCTACAGGGTCTCTATGAGTCAGAATCAACTCCATGGCAATAGGTTGCAATGGCTAGGGAGAAGTCAGACTTCAAGGCTGGCCCACATCCCCAGAGCTCTGTCTGGAGTCCACATGCTGTCCTGGGGCCCAGAGACATGGTCTGGGGACATGGAGTAGACTGAGGTCCAGGTTGGCCCAGGTAGGAGAACTTGAACTTGACCCTGCTCACAGTGTACTAGACCTAAGTGGGTGTTTGTTCTGACATGGGGTTCCTCTCAAGCAGTCCAGCTCGCAGGTGTGGCCCTAGGGATGTGAAGGAGACATGGTGGGCTGGCTTTCCCTGGCTGTGCTCTCTGAGTTGTGTTTCCAGCTATGCTGAGGATAGGCCTGGCCCCGAGTCCCTGGATGGTTTAAACAGTTAACACACTTAGCTGCTAACTGAAAGGTTGCAGGTTTCAGTCTACCCAGAGTGCCTCACAAGAAAGGCCTGGGGATGGACTTCTAAAAAACCAGCCACTGATGACCCTACGGGCACAGCTCTACTCTGACTCACAGAGGGTCACCAAGAGTCAGAGTCAACTCACAGATTCAATATGGAAGGCTCTGGGCAGGACCATCCTGGCTTCTCTGTGCTGTCCACCTTGGTCCTGTCACCTCAGCTTCCTAAACATGGGAAGAATCCAGCAAAACCACAGATACCAAAGGCTTCCCTGGCCAGCAGTAGCCCTTGGAATGCAAGGTATGGATGGAGAGCAGAGCATCAGGGCAGGAAAGCGGGGAGGAAGCTCCATCCCATAGGCCCAGTTCATCTCTGGAATGACCCTGGCTCAGAAGGCAGAGCGCAGAACCAGCAAAGGTGGGAGAGGACCTCACCCATCCCACGAGCCCCTGTGCACTGCTCCTTCAAGGAGGGCAGGGCTTGGAGAACAGTGCCAGCCAAAGAGGGGGCACGTCCACAAAAGCATGGCCAGAAGGGTGACCGGAGGTGGCTCTGATACCCCCACAGGGAAAGATGGCTCCTTTCCCCTGTCCATCCCTATGTGATCTGTCCGTGCCCCCTGGTCTTGTCCCTTGCAGCAGGAGTCACCTGGTAGGAGCTCACACACTCACCCTTTGGAATGAAAGAGCAGACATCAGGCTGTCCCTGGTGGCAGCTGCTGAAGGCTTCATTCTGGGAGCAAAGCAGGTGCAGAAGTGAGGATCCTATGCCTCCAACAACCCCACAAGCATAATCAAATGCCTAACCACATGCCTAACCATAGCCTCTGCCTAGGAACCACCTTCTCTTTCCTCCCTGACCTCCTCGTCCTCTCCTTCCCTGTGACAGCCTCCTGTGGCCCTCTTAGGCATGAAGCCCAAAAACACACCTGTTGCTGTTAAGTGGATTCTAACTTATAGTGACCCTATAGGACAGGATAGAACTGCTCCATAGGGTTCTCTTTACAGAGAGAGAGACAGAGAGAGAGAGAGAGAGAGAGAGAGAGAGATAAAGATTATGGCCTTAGAATCCCATCCAGACCCCAGACCTGAGATAACACATGGGGAAAAGAGAAACATGACTATCACAACATGGGTTGGCCAATATTATAACCTAATATTCAGACCAAGAGGTTGTCATTTGAACAGAACAGGGGATGCTGCATGATTTAAAATCAGGAAGGGTGTGTGTCAGGGTTGCATCCTTTCACCATACTTATTCAGTCTGTATGCTCAGCACATAATCAGAGAGGCTGGACTATATGAGGAAGAACACACGCCAGGATTGGAGGAAGAAACACTCACCAACAACCTGCAATATGCAGATAAGACAACCTTGCTTGCTGAAAGTGAAGAGGACTTGAAACACTTACTGATGAAGATCAAAGACTACAGCCTTCAGTATGGATTACACCCCAACATAAAGAAAACCAAAATCCTCACAACTGGAGAAAAGGTTGTCAGTCATCAGGGATTTCATTTTACTTGGATCTACAAACAACACCCATGGAAGCAGCAGCCTAGAAATCAGATGTCATATTGCACCGTGCAAATCTGCTGCAAAAGACCTCTTTA
>NW_006921984.1:961983-979099 GCF_000298275.1 Orycteropus afer afer | reverse complement strand
TCAGGGGTCCAAGATTATCTTCTGTGTCTGTGTTAATTGGTTTCCCTTTTCTTTGTTGAAGAGGGTCTGTGCAATCCTTCTGCCTAGTCCGCCATCTTCGCCATAGTATTTTTAATTGCCTCATACACATGTGAAAGCTGGACAATGAATAAGGAAGATCAGAGAAGAATTGATGCCTTTGAATTACAGTATTGGCAAAGAATACTGAAAATATCATGGACTGCCAGAAGAATGAACAAATCTGTCCTGGCAGAAGTGCAACTGGAAGGCTCATGTGGTCAGAAGGGACTATTCCCTGTAGAAGAATATCATGCTCAGTAAAGCAGAGGGTAAGAAAAAAAAAGGGGAAGACTCTCAACAAGATGTATTGACACAGTGGCTGCCATGATGGGCTCACATATTACAAGGATTATGAGGGTGGCGCAGGACCGGGCAATGTTTCATCCTGTGGTACACAGGGTCGCTATGAGTTGGAGCTGATTCAACGATACCTAACAGCAACAATATTCAGACCCAAAACTTCCAGTGTGGATGGCGCCTTCAGATCACCTAATCCAACCCTTTATTGGATGTGACCACTGATGACAGTCATGTATTTGCCATTTAAACCCAATCTGCTGGGAAGGCAGTAAGAATCATGTGTCTCATCAAACGTCATCAGACGGGACTTAGGAAAGAGTGTGACGCTAGACAAAGCTGTGTTTGTCTGTACTGCTGCCCTAATTGGTCACTCACATACTGAGATAATCAGCACATAATTATAACAAGAAAGGGCTGGCAGCTTTTTTATATTCGTTGCTTACCGAGCCTTCTCAAGAAACCCCTCCGGAGCACTGCTGTTGTTAGTTGCTGTTGGGTCCATTCTGACTCATGGTGACCCCACGTGCCCAGAGTAGAACTCCTCCAAAGGTTTTCAATGGTTGTGACCTTTTGGAAGCAGATTGCCAGGCCTGACTTCTGACATGCCTCTGGGAGGGTCTGAACTGCCAATCCTTCAGCCAGTAGTTAAGGGCCATTTATGCCACAGACATGTATGGGCCCTCCAGTGGGTGAAGGGAGTGGGCAGGCACCTGAGGGATAAGGGAAGTACTCCAAGGTCTTTCTGTCAGCCAAAACCTTTGTAGGCCTGGATCTCAGGTCTTTCCCACTATGAGTGTTAGTCCAGCTAGGAAACATACTAACCCCCAAAATAAATGAATAAACTCACTGCTGTCAGACTTACAGCTACCCCTCCTTGGGTTTCCAGGGCAGTACGTCTGCAGAAGTAGATTACCCAATCTTTCTTTCTAAGGAGTAGCTGATGGGTTTGAACCACCAGCCTTCTGGTCAGCAGTCAAATGTTTTAGGCACCATGCTACCAGAGCTTCCAGGAAACATACTTGGCTAGGACAACAGGCATATTCTGCTCTTCTATCATGTCTTTAGGGAGCTCTGGTGGAGTTGTGCCTAAGGCATTTGACTGCCAACCAGAAGGCTGGCAGTTCAAACCTACCAGCCACTCCTCAGAAGGAAGGTTTGGCAATCTATTTCCTTAGTGATATTGCCTTGGAAACCCAAGGAGGGGTTGCCATGAGTCAGATCCAACTCGATGGCAGTGAGTTTGGTTTTTATGGTTTAACATGTCTTTAATGGATATGCCTACCTTTCTTGCTCTTATACATCTAGGCATGGTGCATCTGAGAGAGTGTGTGTGTGTGTGTGGGGGGGGGTAGTGCTGCTACCAGGATGCCTGGAAAGCTGCACGGGCTGAGGGTCCTGATGTGGAGGGTCAGGAGGGGAGATCCCCAGCATGCATATGGGTGCACATGTGTGGGCAGGCACACACGCACACACACACATGCTCAGTGTCACAGCCATACCTGTAATGGGCTAGAAGAGAAAGAGATTGCTAAGTGTTATGGATTGAATCATGTCCTCCAGAAAGATAGGTTGAACTGTGTTAGTTACCTAGTGCTGCTATAACAGAAATACAAGTGTGTGGCTTAACAAGTAAGCACGCATTTTCTCCCAGTTTAGGAGGCTGGCAGTCCATATTCAGAGCACTGGCTCTAGGGAAAGGCTTTCTCTTTCTGTCTGCTCTGGAAGAAGGTCCTTGTCTCTTCAGCTCTTGTTTCCTGGTTCCTTGGAGATTTCCATGTGTCTTGGCATCTGTCTTACCCCAACTCTGCTTGCCTAATCTATTCTTTTTATGCCTTGTAAGAGATTAATTCAAAATACACCCTACACTCATCCTACCTCATTAGCATAACAGGAAACTCATTCTCAAATGGGATTACAACTAGGTTAGGATTAAACAACAACAAAAAAACCTACTCACTGCCATTGAGTCAAATCGATTTGACTCATAGTGACCCCTCCTTGGGTTTCCGAGGTGGTATCTCTACAGAAGTAGATTGCCCAGTCTCACTTCCAAGGAGTGGCTGGTGGGTTTGAACTGCCAGCCTTCTGCTTAGCAGTCAAATGTCTTAGGCACTACGCCACCAGAGCTCCTAGGTTAGGATTAACAACACACTTTTTTTTTTTTTTGCATGGTGGGGTGGGGTGGTAGTGGTAGGGAAGGAGGCCACAATTCAATCTGTAACCAAGTTCTAACCCTCCAAAGCCCAGAACATGACTGTTTGGGAATCAGGTCTTTGAAGATGCCATCAGTTAACATGAGAGCAGGGTGGATCCTGATCCTAAGTGGTGTCCTTATCATAAGAGGAGGATGGACACAGAGAGACAGAGGAATGATGGCCACATGGAGATGCCAGCAAGACTCCCAGGGCTCCAGAAGCTGGGAGAGGCCAGCAAGACTCTTCCCCAAAAGAGAACACAGCTCTGCCAACACCCTGATTTTGAACTCCTAACCTCCCAAAGTGTGAGAGAATACATTTCCCTTCTATAAGCCTCCCGATTTGTGAACTTTTCTTACAGCAGCCCCAGGAAACTAATACACCAAGTGAACCCTGGCAGTGGGCATGGCATTGATCACCTCTCTCCTAACTGGGCCTTCCCTAGAGGGAGTGGTCAGGAGCAGGTGTACCAAATGGTTATACCTGCACCACCAGCCAAACCTTCTAGATCTGCTCTTTGTGTGTCCATGAATATGTAGATGCACTCAATCATTTATACATTCATTTCTTCCACTCCTGGTGTCATTAACTCCCTGCCTGACGAATTACATGGGGCTGGACACACTTAGCCCTATCTCCACTGTCTGCTAAAGGACCTCTCAATAAACAGCCCCTTGCATAGCCTCTGGGCACTGGACTTTGAGCTGAGGGTTAGGTGAACACAGCCCCAGAGGACTCAGGCAGCTACTTGCCAGCCAAGAGCTGGCCCCTACAAGATGTAGTCACAGGGCCACTGGAAGCCCAGATGGTGCCTCTGAACACATTAGAAAGAGGTGCCCAATCTCTGGACTGAGATCTTGTTCTCTCCCCTCCATTAGGTGCCCTTGTGTAGGGAACAACCCACACAACATTGTACCATGCTGCATGAGCACACACACACACAATGCCAGTGATGTGAGTACATCTCAGGGACCCAGGAGATCCCTGCTCTACCTGACCTCCCTCCTGAGGCCGGCTAAAGAAGTCCACCTCCAGGGCTGTTTCCTTACCTGGAAAACGAGATTTCTCTCAACTCTAGGGACTCCTTGAATGGTACAAATGGTTTACACACTTAGCTGCTAACCATAAGGTTGAAGTTCAAGTCGACCCAGAAACAGTCTGGTGATCTACCTCCAAAACCCTATGGAGCACTGTTCTCTGACACACGGGGTCACCATGAGTCAGAATCCACTGACGGCAACTAGTTTTCCAGCTCTAACCATCTGAGATATATGGCTCATTCAGAGCGTACACTCCCATACCAAGTTTCCCCCTCTCCCTTCTTGAACTTGACCCAGCCTTTCCAGACCAGGCTAAAACTGAGAATCAATTTTAATTATGAAAATCTGTTTATTGTATCAATAAATCATCCTGGCCCTGGTTCAGCGTGGGGGAAAGGGAACACCTGGAGCCAGGCTAATAAGTCACTCTGTTCCTGCCTGTCACTGCCTGGGCTGCCCCTGCCCCTGCTCTGGTATTCATTCCCGTCACTAGGCTGTGTATTATTAATGATGTCCTGGGCTGATGGATGGATGCAAGGGGCTCAGAGGCACATCTTGTGGGTTGTAACTTGATTTCCAGGTGAACTCTTGACAGCAGACCCTGATGGACATTTTCCCCCTTCTCAGTGATAGGAGATGATGCATTGTGGGGAGTGGGACAGTCCTTGGAAGTGGCTTCATGTCCAGGGGATGAGAGATCTAGGGGCACAGAAGGGAAGGGTCTGCCTTGCCCAGGCAACTTAACAAAAGACAATGCAAGACGATGTACACATCAGGTTACCATGGTTATGACTCTTTCAAGTGAATTAGCTGATCAATCAATATTGCCTGTAGGGTTATTCTTTAGGTGGTTCTAAGGAGAAAAGTGCCATCTATTTCAGATGGCAATTTGAGGGCTCAGTGAGCTCAATGACACCCTAGAGAAAAAGACAGAGGTGCTGGTCCCCGGGGTCCCTGGAGGCCACATGTCATGTAGGACTCTAGTTGCTGGCACCACAGTTAGAGCAAGGAGAGGGTCCAGGGTTCAAGTGCACTAAACTCTGTGTGCCACTGCAACCCTAGCCTTGGATGGAGGTGGGGGTGGATAGCCAATAAGCAGAAGCTGACTTAATAGAGCCACTGCTTCCACTAGAGGGTCAGAGCACCCACACTGAGTGAGGAGCAGCTCGTTCAGTGCTTCAGGGAATCCCTTGTTCCTGAGGTTCACGTCCATGAAGCTGTTCAGGAGACTGATGCAGCTGACCTTGCCAGACAGGAGAGTGAGGCTGAATTTCTCCCCTCACACAGATGTTAGTGATGGAGATGCAAAAGGCAAAGCCTGTGTGAGAGGGAAGTGAATGTGCTGGACCCACAGTGGCACAAACAAGTGTCTCTGTGACCTAGCACTGCTGTAACAAAAATACCACAATGGGTGGCTTCAAAGAACAGAAATGCATCCTTTCGTCATATTTCTGGGAGCTGAAAGTCAAGTCAGGGTCTCAGCCATGTGGCATGTCTCCTAGTTTCTGGTGACTGCTGGCCATCTTTGGTGTCCCTTGCTTATAGATGACCTTCATGTGGCATCTGTCTTCCTTGTGTGTGTGTGTCTGTGTCTATTCTGTTTCTTATAAGACATCACTCAGAAGTGATTAGGTTTAGGACCCACCCTATGCTGTCATGACCTCATTAGCATAACAAAGAAAATCCTATTTCCAAACAGGATCACATCCACAGGTACAAAACCCAGGACTTCAATACATAGTTTTGAGGGGCACATTCAATCCAAAATAGGACACAAGTGGCTTTAGTAATGAGCCCACAGAACTGGTTCAACTACTCATGTTCTAGTCATCTAAATTCTTTTCACCATGCCTGGTTCACCAGGAAGTTGGCATCTCCAATATTTGCACCCTGCTAGGCTGGCAACCATACAGCAAAGTGTCGGTAAGCAGGTCTGGCTGCTCTGCCCACTGGTTATTGGACATACACTTTTGGACACATTACTTAATTAATAGCTTCCTTAATATATCCAAGCCTCCGTTTCTTCCCCGTAGAATGGGGTAATAACGTCTACCTCAGTTGTTGTGAGAACATTCCACATAATAGGTCTTCTTAGGAAGATGTTACCACTCATTAGCATTTCCTCAGAGGATGGAGCTCTGGTAGCATAGAGCCTAAGGCACTTGACTGCTAACCAGAAGGCTGGTGGTTCAAACCCACCAGCCACTCCTCAGAAGGAAGGTTGGGCAATCTACTTCCACAGTTATACTGCCTCGGAAACCCAAGGGGCAGTTGCTATGAGTCGGGTCCGACTCTACGGCACATAACAACAACAATAACAACAACAACAGAGGATGGAATGGAGATAACATTCAAGACCCCCCACTGGCCATTTGCTTGCATTGACTTTGTATGAGGAAAAAGCAAAAGTAACACCCAAAATTAGAATTTGGAATTATTTATGGAGTCACTATGATGCCCCTGGATAGTGCAAACAGTTTGCACTCAGCTACTAACCGGAAGGTTGGTGATTTGAAACCACTCAGAGGTACCATGGAAAAAGCCTGGTGATTTACTTCCATCAAATCACAGCCATTGATAGCCCCATGGAGCACAGTTCTGCTCTGACACACATGGGCTCACATGGGTTGGAACTGACCCAACAGCAATAGGTTTGGTTCTTTTTGATATGGAGTCACTATACATGCTTTGGACTTAAAATTGTTGTTGAGGCCTCAATGTGTGATTTTTTGCAAAGCCATTTAATCTTTCTCATCTGTTCCATAAGAGAATGATGCCAACTTCAGAGAGTCACTGGGAGGGTCAATGAGATACTGTGTGGGAAAGCACTTGGGAAACAGCAAGTCCTAAACAGTTCCCTGGTGGCATTACATTTGCCACCACTGTCTCATTGTTGTTGTTGTTATGTGCCATTGAGTCGGACCCAACTCATAACGACCCCTCCTTGGGTTTCCAAGGCACTATCACTATGGAAGTAGATTGCCCAACCTTCCTTCCGAGGAGTGGCTGGTGGGTTTGAACCGGCAGCCTTCTGGTTAGCAGTCAAGTGACTTAGCCACTATGCCACCAGAGCCACTGTCTCATTAGCAAAGATAATTCAGAGTTTGTGTGCATCAAGCTTTCCCAGGAGCGTAAATGGTAGTAACTATTAACTTCTTGAATCAGTTCTTCTCGGACCTCCCATTAAGGCACCGAGAGAATTCATTTTCCTCTCCTTATCCACTCGTCATCATTTCAGATATCCCGCTACAAGATACAAGATTGAGGAAGCAGGAACATTACAAAAAGAGAAAGAATGAAAAGGAAAAAAGAAGAAAAGGCAACTGAGACCAGAGACAGGCCCCAAAGCTGAAGAATGGGGGTAATTAAATTGAAAGCTCTAGTGCTCTTGGTAATTGTTATCAAGGGTCCCACATGCCATCAGGCCCTCCCCCTGAAGTGCGTTCCTTCTACTTCCTCTGCTGCAGGTACTCAGATTGCTTCCACCTTTAGGCAGACTCAGCCTGCAAAGTCTAGAGGAGTCTGTGGGATGACTGGCTGGCCGGGGTGCAGCTTGGGAGCAGCTGCAAACAATTTGGCCCAAAGCTGGTTTGTCCTTGAATTCCCTTGGCTCAGACCTCAGGCACTCCCTCTGTAAAAGAAGCAATCTGTGCCCTGGGAGTGTTGGCTATCAGGGACACTGAAGTAGTCAATGCTTGTTGGGGGACTATTCAAGGGACACTGAAGTAGTCAATGCTTGTTGGGGGACTATTCCAGGCTAAATACTGTGCTGGACTGGTCTGGTCAGTTGGGCACAAAAAAAAAAACAAAACACCTCACTGCCAACAAGTTGATTCCAACTGATAGTGACCCCCACTGGGTATCCAAGGCAGTAAATTTTCATGCAAGTAGATTGTCCCATCTTCCTTCCATGGAGCGGCTGGTAGTTGGGCAATGTTGTTGTTGTTGTTATGTGCCGTCGAGTCGGCCCCGACTCATAGCGACCCCTCCTTGGGTTTCCGAGGCAGTATCACTACAAAAGTAGGATTGCCCAACCTTCCTTCCGAGGAGTGGCTGGTGGGTTTGAACTGCCAGCCGTCTGGTTAGCAGGCAAGTGACTTAGCCACTATGCTACCAGAGCTCCCAGTTGGGCAATAGGGCATCATAAAAGTCAAGAACCCTTGACACAACTTTAAGTGCTCAGCTGCTAACTGGAAGGTTGGTGGTTCAAGCCCACCCAGCTGCTCTGTGGGAGAAAGACCTGGGGATTTGCTCCCATAAAGATTCCAAACCAAACCAAACTTACTGTCTTCGAGTTGATTCTGATTCATAGTGACACTCACTGGGTTTCCAAGGCTGTAAATCTTTACAGAAGCAGACTGCCTCATCTTTCTTCCATGGAATAGCTGGTGAGTTCAAACCACTGACATTTTGGTTAGCAGCTAAATGCCTTAACAACTATACCACCAGAGCTCCTTCCCATTAATGATTATAGCCTAGAAAACTCTGTGGGCCAGTTCTTCTCTGTCATATGGGGTTGCTATGAGTTGGAATTGACTCAATGGCACCCCAGCAACAACAAAAATCATAGAGCTTTGGGACCATTATTCATTTCTGAATCACTGACTGACATCATGGATCAAGCCATTAACAGTCTCTGACTGCTCTGTTCAGCACCCATATTTCCCTCTGCACATACCAGGAGGCTAAGTTGCCAACTCCCCACTTACGCTGTGGGACCTGCCAGGTACCTGATGCCCCTAAGCCTCCACCCCTACTCACTCATTGTCAAGTGGCACTAGGTGGCTGTAGGAATAGCCTGGTCTGCCAAAAGAGCAACTACATCCCAGAAGGAAGTAAAACAGCAAGCTTTGAATCACGTTTAAAACAACAGCAGCAAATATAAGAAGCAATGAGGATAGCAGAAGACAGCTGGTAGAGTGGAAAGAGCCCCAAAGAGACTTGGATCTGAGTCTCAACCACACCATGCCCTAGGTTCATAATTCAGGATCTCTGGGTATTGATTCTGAATTATGCTTTGGGGTCAGCGGGCTCTGGTCTGGTTCAACTTGGCCTGATTCCTCAGGATTCTAAACCATTCTCAAGTATGTGGATTGAAATAGACAGGCTGATTCCATACTTAAAATAACATTTTGCTTATCAATCACCAAGCATTTATTGGGTGTCTATTCCATGCTAAGTATTGTGCTATATTGGTCTGGTCAGATCCGGCAATAGGGCATCATAAAAGTCAAAAGAGGAGCCTTTGGGGGCCATTATTCACTTCTAAGCAGTTAACTGGCATCGTGAATTGAACCATTAAGAAACTGAGTAGCAATATGCAGGGTGTTATGTGGGAAGGATTGGGTGGCAGGAAAAGAGCATTCAGCCGGGACTGAGTCATTTCAGTCCCAGATAAAGAACTGAGCCAGGACTAGGGCAGACAAGATCAGCATGGTCTCCCCTTGCAGTCAGGGATCTTTGATTCCCAGAGGGAGCCTCCTGTGGAGCAAAAACAAATACACAAGGTCCTGGCAGACACAGACATGAGCCTGGAAGGTCCTGGAAGTACAGTACAGGGCACAGCAATGATGCTGTCAGACCAGTCCCAGGGGCACTATGTGCTGGCACACTCATCCAGAAGTAAGTGGCCGGAGCAGGGCAGGATCTGCCAAGGGCTTAGGAAGTTGATGACCACATTATCTCACCCTTGGTAGCGAAGGCAGGTAGATGGGAAGTGCTCAGTCCTAATGTAGAGTGCAAAGGGACAAGGTGGGGATAAGGGGAAAAATGAAAGAAAGGAGCTCTTGAATGGTACACAGTGAAGGACTGCTTGGCTCCTTGTCAATGGGGGCCCAGCAGGCCTCAATGCCATGATAAAGCTTTGCTTCCAATCTTCAGGCTAGAACCCAAACTGAGTCTAGCTCTGGGAAAAGAGAGGTGGTTTGGGCTGTGTTTGGGGGAAGGAGAAGTTGGATTTTAATTCTATCATCACCAGTGATCAAAACAAAGCCCATTTTCCCCAATGGCTGTCTAGAGTTCAAGACTGTGTGCATTTGCAATCTCCAATCTTTCACAACATTACTGTGAAGTTGAAAGTCCTTGGTGACTTTTGATTAATCATTGTGCTAGGTAATGACTGTTTTACTTCTCATTCTTTTTGACCCCTTCAAATTAGTGATTGTTGCCCGACATAAGGGCCCCATTTGCTCTTGTTAAATTAATAAGCTTACAAAATTCTTAATGAATTGAAATTCACTGAACATTTGGAAATGAATAGTAGTCTTGAGGTCCTTTACCTTGTAGTGCAACTCTATGTGAAAGGTCTCACTTTTCCATACACTCAGGTGCCCATGGCCACACTGAAGGGATCAGTTGTGATTCATTCAGATTCCAATGGCCGCACTTCGGGACTGGGTTGTGAGAGATTCACTCAGATTCCAGTGGCCACACTTCAGGGATCAGTTGTGATTCTGAGTCCACTAAAAGCAGCAGGGAGTCTACTGCCTGCAGAAGCCCAAGGCCCTGAGCACCTGGGTGATTCGTCCAACCAGCAACATGCTGTCCTGCTGCCTAAGCATCAATGTAGTGCAGACAAGATCAGCAGAGTCCTCCCCTGGCAGCCAGGGAGCTTGGACTCTCTGATGGAGCCTCCTGTGGAACAGACAATATCACAAGGCCATTGAGAGATTTCTTTTCTCTTCCTACAATGCCTTGGGAACTTTGATGCATTTGAAAAGACAAGACTAGGGCACAGACTGAAGTCCCTGGGTGTGCAAATAGTTAATGCTCTTGACTGATACCCAAAGGTTAGAAGTTCAAGCCAACCCGGAGGCTCCTTAGAAGAAAGACTTGGTGACCTATTTCTGAAACATCATCCGTTGAAAACCTTATGGAGAACAGCTCTACTCTGACACACACAGGGTCACCCTGAGACAGAATCAACTAGACAGCAACTGTTTTTTGCCAGCTGTCAGGCTGTGGTCATCCAACAGGCTCATCTTCCTTCGGGATCAATTATTGGTCTGCAAAGGGATTAAACCTGTGTATTGGTCCTGTCACCTGCTAGGTAGTTGTGGGATGATAGGGTGGGTCTTCCCTGGACAGTTTCTCCTTTTCCAATGCTATCCTCATCCAGAAGAAGACCATCTCTATAAGATTTTCTATAGAGGTTTCAGTGGAGGTCCTCAGCTTTAGGAAGGGTAGGACCTTCCTGAAACCACCAAAAGGTGGCAAATTCCACACTTAAGTTCTTGCCTCTCCAGTCAGGGACATCATCAGATGGTTGGGCAACCTGGACAAACTGAAGTTGCCAGGGGACCTTGAGAAATGAGGTTGCTACATGAGTGTTTGTATCCAGGTGTGTCCATAGGAGGCACCTGATGGGGTGAGGGATCAATTCATGAGCACTGTCCAAGGGATGCACTTTCCTCCCTGGCCACCAGCCATTCCCTAGACTTGGGAGAACCACACAGTCTCAGAGCCTGTTGTCCCATGAGACACGTGACTAGGGAAAGTGGCGTGTCTGGTCTCTTGAGCCCTCCCCCTGAGAGCTGCTCTGTTCATGGTTCACTATGTCTCCCAGCTGTTCACTAGTCTAGACACATACACATCTAAAATGTTCCTGCTGGCAGCCTCCCAGGTTGGTCCACCTGTTCTTAGGACTACTTGGTGGAGTTAGCAAACACCTGGCAGTCCTTGGGAGCATCCCAAGATATTCATACTGCTGTTTCATGACAGGTCTCCTCAATGTTTCAAGCTCTGCCATTGCCTTGTTATATGATTTGGGTATCTTGGATCTCCAACCCATAACACAGGGAAACCACTCTTTATACGTTCTTGAAAAACAAATAAACATTGTAGAAGAAATGGCTCCCTAACCTCAAAAGCAGCTGCAGCAACTCCTTTGCATACTTGGGCCAAGGAAGAAGAAATCCCTGGAGTTCCCACCCTTACCTGAAACCCCTATCTGGCCCCCTGCTCCTCCCATTTCTCTGCCAGCATGACCTTGGCCATCAAGTGTTAACTTCACCTGACTCTACAACACGGACGACCACCCCTAGCAAGGACCCAGCAAGGCAGTGGAGAATCCTGCCAGGACCCGTATTGATTGATTCCCTTGATTAGACAGTTAATTGAATATCACTGCTTTCTAATACAATTAAAACAAGATAAACACCAGGCCCTCGTCCCATAAGCAAGTGCCATTAGTGACTGTGGTGTGTGCCCTGATTAAAAATGCAATCGACTGGGAAGGGAATTTATGAACTCGCCAGCTTCTAGTGCCATTCGGTGGGTTTCAGGGCCTTGAGATACAGCATCACTGGCATTGGGCTCCCTAACCTGTCCTGATTGCCCTAGTCTCTTCCAAAGGGGCTTCACTGCATGGAGGGAAATAGATGGGACAGTCTCTTTGAGTGCAAAGCCACCTGGTGCTTGCTGCAAACTCCTTTGCGATGGATCTGAGATGGGTGCACACAGCACCATGGGACCATCATGACTGGTTCCCCTTAGCCTCACTATGCTTGATCCCAAATACAACACTGGCTCTGCTCACTCTCTGTAATCCTTTCTTTTATCCCTGCCAGGCTCTAATCTGGTCATGAAATATTTATGAAAAATTACTTGAAGTGAGGCAAGTGGGAAGGGTGCAGAGCTTATTTGTTTAGGGGCCAAAGAGCCCACCCCACAGACTGCCCACGGTAATAGGCAAAGGCCTCCTGCTTTGCCTTAAATGCAGGATGCAGGTGCCTCTGAGCTACACACCCTCCTCTCAGCCAGCCAGCACCTGGGCCAGAGGCAGGTCATGAGACCCACAGACCAGAGGCCTCAGTCTCTGCTCTGGATGCCAACTGTTGCTTCCCTCCCCAGCTGAGGCCTGCCTGGTGAATCTCGCCTCTTGATCTCACTGTTCCTGCTTGCAGTAAAGGGGGGAGGGTAACTCCTCTTTTAGAGGCAGTTGTGTTTCAGGGGTAGAATTTTCACTTCCATGCGGGAGGCCCAGGTTAGATTCCTGGCCAACATACCTCATGTGTAGCCCACCCATCTGTTAGGGGAAGCCAGCCTGTTCTGGGATGCTGAACAGGTTTCAGTAGAGCTTCCAGTCTAAGATGGCCTAGGAAGAAAGACCTGAAACTCAGTCAATGAGAACCCTATGGACACAACACTGTGATAGGCAACCCATCATGGGGATGGCCCAGGACCAAGCAGCATTTTACTCCATTGAGCATGGGGTTGTCTTAAGCCAAACTGATGGCAGTTAACAACAACAACAACAACAACTCCTCTTTTAGGGCTGGTGGGAGGTGTAGTTGACAAAGCACTTGGAGTCCCTCCATGGAAGGTGCTGTCTAAACACAAGGTGTTATTATCCTACTAGCTTTTATTCTTAATTTCTGGAATTAAGATGTGCTAGCTGGTGAGTGAGCACCGCAGAGCAGAGAGGAGCAGAGGATGGTGCCAGGGTACAGTGGAATGCCCCATCTGAGCTGGGAGTGTGCGAATGGCAGGTGAGGTGCACCAAGAAAGCCAGCAGGAACTGAAGGCACAGGTGTGGTCCCACTGCAGACGTAATTACAAAAAGTGGCCCGGTTTTGTGGCTGTGACACATTTTCCTGCCAAGAAAAGGGCATTTTTCTGCCAATAGTTGCCCTTCCAAAAACACATCCCTCCGGGGGGTTTATTTCATTTTCATTTTTCCCTGCAAGAAGAGGTTCATCTTGGTGTCCTTTTCCCTAAGAGGCTGCTGGGTTTGGATAAATGAGAACACACTGCCGGGATGCCTGTTACTGCTATCAGAGGCAACAAGAGAAAAAGAACGAGGCAAGTAGGGAGGGCTGCCATGGGGAGCCAAAGCTGCCCTTAGCACATTATGGGAAGTCAGGGATAAGGTTCCCCTTTAATGGGAATCACAAAGAAACGTGCTTGAAGGCTTGGCAGCAACAATCGAAGACACCAGCATGCTCCGAATCCATCCCACTCCCCTCAGATGGTCTACAAGCTGGAATCATCTTCCTAAATGCTTATCTGGAGAGAAAACACTATGTGTAAAGAGAGATGTATATAGAGAGGGGCACGGACCCACTCCAACCTACAGCTTTATTTTCCCCATGCTATCAAATAAATGCTTATTAATTTCTGCACCACCTATGGAGGGAGGGGCTGCCACCTGTGAATTTTTTTTTTCATCAGTGATAGCTGTGTCTGTGATTTGTTAAGTTGTACGTACTGTGGGGATGGTTTTCAAATAAGAACCTGAGGAGAGAGACAGATTTGCAGAAGACAATGAAAGGAGTCAGAAATTATAGGCGAATTGAGGTCAGCAAGACACCAGTTGTTCAGTATTCCCCAGGGGGACAGAGTCAGACGCTTCCCCGTGCTTCCAAAATGACTTGGCAGTTTCATGTGGGTAAGAGTCAAAGCAGCTTCAGAAGGGTACAGTCGAGGCTTCACTGAACATGCAAATGGGCTTGTCAATCAAACACTTCTAGGAGGGCAACTGGATGGTCTGTTCTGCTCATCAGAAAGTTGCTCAAATTTGTGGGATAGAGATATGGATGTAAAGAGAGGTTTTGACTGCATTATCTGGCTGTGTACGTGTCTATACTAAAAACCGAGCCCACTGCCATTGAGTCCACTCTGACTCATAGTGACCTACAGAGTAGAGAGTAGAATTGCCCCATAGGATTTTCAAGGTTGTAAATTTTGAAGGAAGTCGACTGCTGCATCTTCCCCCTGGGGAGCGGCTGGTGGGTTCAAACTGCCACCTTCTCATTTAGCAGCCAAGCACTTAACCAGGACTCCTTTGTATACAAACAAACAAACAAACAAACAAAAAACTCACTGCTGTTGAGTCAGATCTGACTCATACCAACCCCTCCTTTGGGTTTCCGAGGCAGTCACGTAGATTGCCTAATCTTCTTTCCGAGGACTGGCTGGTGAGTTTGAACCGCCAGCCTTCTGGTTAGCAGTCAAATCCCTTAGGCACTAAGCCACCAGAGCTCCTCTCTTTTGTATAGCATATGAAAATTCAGAACAATGGTACTGCTGAGAAACCTGATTTCCAGGCAGAAATTTTACAGTGCAGGGGAGCTGTCCTTAAGCACCGGTACTGAAATACAGAGCCTGGAGAATTTTATCATTTGAAGAGCCTCCCTGATATGAACTGATGCTCTTTCCTGTCTTGGAGGAAATGTGAAGTTATCAGGAGAGAATTATGAAAAAAAATATTATTTGCACCTTCATTTTTAGAGTGCATCCAGTGCTTACTCACAGCTGGTTCTTGTTTCTTCCTTAGGCTCATAGAAAGACAGAACCTTCCAGCCCCCTTGCTGTTATGCGAGGCCATGTGACCAGTTCTGGCCAGTGGACTATAAGATGTGATATGGATCACTGTGGTGCCAATGCATTTAAGAATCGGTGTGTGATCTTCCAATTTTCTTTCCCCCCGCAGCAATAACAATGGAGCCCATGTTTGAGGTATCAGAGGTACAGGGAATGAACCTGAACTTCTGAGTTCTCACTGGGAAAGTATCTCCCTCTGAGAACTACTGAAACATAGTGGGCTTTGAAAGAGTGGAAAACAAAATTGTATGTGTCAATTCTCTGAAATTTTGAAGATTATGCTATACTAACATACCCCTTCTTAATTGATACACTTGTCTAAAAACTGAGACCATTATTCCTAGTGCCGCTACCAAAGACAGCAACAAAATACATAGGAAAGAAAGTTAGTTTCTTTGGAAAAAATAAAGAAACATGCCTGGCAATATCTCCCACAATAATCACAAAACAAAACACAAAAAGAAACCAAACTCAACTGTTGTTGAGTCATCTGACTCATAGCGACCCTTCCTTGGGTTTCCAAGGCAGGATCTCTATGGAAATAGATTGCTCAATCTTCCTTCTGAGGACTGGCTGGTGGGTTTGAACCTCCAGCTTTCTGATTAGCAGTCAAATGCCTTAGGCACTATGCCACCAGAGCTCCCAAATGATCACTGGAACATATTTTTATCTGGCAGAACTTTGAAAGAAATATTTCCAAAGGCTGTGGTTGCTATTTGGTATAGTGTTTTGGACTTTGTTTTAAAGCTATAAAAGAATGCATTTGGATTTCACTATGTATAAGGAGCCAACTCAAGATCAACGTCACTGGCATGAAATGATGGATATGACCATCAAACAGCTGAGAGGTCAAAGAGGATGAGAACTGAGCAGAGACCATAGGAAATGACCAAGAGGGGTCCACAGGACCCCTTTTAGAGCAAGTGGTTTCATTGGAGAAACAGAGTGCAGAGAGTTGAGGAAGGAGAGGTGAAAACAAGTAAAAACAGAGCAAATCATAAATTCAAATTTTGGTGGCAAAGGAAAGAAAGAGCTATAGTTAAGGCAGAAACAAAAACTTGAGTTTGATTGAAGATGGAGGTGAAAGAGCCAGATGGCAGAAAGAAACAGAAAATAGTAATAATAAGCAGACACATAATCCCTTGCATGTTCGAAAGCACTAGATTCAGAGCACAGGTGGAAGACACTCGTTACAAAGAGAGGGAGCATCTGAGTGTCTAGGAGGACCCTTCCTTCTGCATTTCTTATCAAGGCCAGGGGTCTCATCACACAACTAATTTCCAGTGGCTGAGAGCTCCAGGGATCATCTTAAATTCCTTTGTCTCCTCCCCCTTTCTCTACATCCTGTCATCACCAAGGGTATTTTAGCCCCTAAGTATCCTTTAAGCCTTCAGCTTCCTCTCCATTCCTGCAGCCTTAATTCAGACCCACACTGCTGACAGAACTATCATAACAATACTGCAATCACTTTACACCTTACCAACTCCATGAGTTGAGGTAAATTACAGATGTCTCCATTTCTCATCTGTAAAATGGAACTCCAAATAACTACTTGTTAGCGTTCTGTGAAGATTAACCTAAATAGGACCTAGTACAGTGATAGCAAAAAATTTCACCTGGTCTCCCCAGCTCTGGATTTTCCCTTCACGACTTGTGTTCTATATTGAGACTGGAACTATCTGTTTAACATGCAAGTCTGTCACAGTCTCACCCCTGCTTAAATCATGTCAATGCATCTCCACTGTGTTTGAAGTAAAAGCCAGGTTTTTAGCCTGGAACTTAGGGGGCAGCATGATCTAATCATCCCCAGCTCTTCAAAACCAAACCCAACTCCACTGCCATTGAGTCGATGCCAACTTATAGTAAGCCTACATAACAGGTAGAATTTCCCTATAGGGTTTCCAAGGCTACAAATCTTTACAGAATAAGACTACCACTTCTTTCTCATATGGAGCAGGTGGTAGATTCAAACCATCAACCTTTTGGTTAGCAGCCAAGCACTTAATTCTTTTTTTTTTTTACCACTATTTCTGATTTTATTCCTTCATCCTTAACAGAGACTCTACCTCTTAAGCAGTAACTGTCCACTTCCCTCTCCCACCCACCACTACTGGCCATGAATAAACTTGGTTTTTATCTATTTGCCTATTTAAAATATTTTTTTTTTTTATTAGGATTTGGGTGAAGATTTACAGAGTA
>NW_006921984.1:959243-960988 GCF_000298275.1 Orycteropus afer afer | reverse complement strand
AAACACCTTAAAATAGAAGAATAAAATAAGAGAATTTAGACTTTTTGATTTCAAAATATACTAAAAGCCTACACTAATCAAAACAGTGTGATACTTCTATAAGAATAGAAATCTAGGCTAATGGAATAGAATTCAGAGTCCAGAAATAAACTCATGCATCTATGGCCAATTGATTTTTGACAACGATACTAAGTCCATCCAATAGGAAAAGAATATTCTCTTCAACAAGTGGTACAGGGACAACTGAATCCTATATATGAAAAGAAGAAATTGACCCACTCCTCACACCATACATGAAAATTAACTCAGAATGCGTCAGTGACCTAAGTAAATATAAAAACTAAAAGCATAAAGCTCAGAGGAAAACATAGGGATAAAGATTCAGGACCTTGTTTTTGGCATCGGATGGTTAGATGAAAGAAACAATAGATAAGTTGAATTTCATCAAAATTAAAAGCTTTGTTCATCAAGAAAGTGAAGAGATAATTCATTGAATGGGGGAAACTATCTGGTAACCACATATCTGTGAAGGTTTAATGTCCAGAAAGTACAACGACTTCCTATAACTCATCAACAAAAAAAGACAAACCAATTAAAAAATGAGCAAAAGACTTGAGTAGACATTTCTCCAAAGAAGACAAACAAATGGTCAATAAGCACATGAAAATATGTTCGGCATCATTACTCATTAGGAAAATGCAAACCAAAGCCACCATGAGACACCATTTCATACCCACTCAAACCAAAACAAACTCACTGCTATCAAGTTGATTTTGATTCACAATGACACCCACTGGGTTTCCAAGTCCGTAAACCTTTACAAAAGCAGACTGCCCCATCTTTCTTCCATGAAGAGCTAGTGAGTTTGAACCACCAACCTTTGGGTTAGCAGCCAAATGCCTTAACCACTATACCAACAGAGCTCCTTTCGCTAGAATGGTTATTATCAGAAAAACAGAAAATAACAAGTGTTAGCAAGGATGTGAAAACAATGGAACCCTCATCCATTGCTGGTGGGAATGTGAAATGGTGTAGCCACTATAGGAAACAGTTTGGTGATTCCTTAAAAAGGTGAACACAGAATTACCATATGGCCCAACAATGCCAAATACAGTGAAACACATGAAAGACAGAACTCAGTGGTACTGACTTTTTTTTTTCCAGGTCTCGCAAGTTTCCTGCCTTTCACAAGTTTACCACCTTTCTGTCATAGAATCACCGGGTCATATTATAAAGAACTGACCAACTGTTTCCCAGACTGGCTGCATCCTTTTGCATTCCCACTAGCAATGTGGGAGAGTTCCAGTTGCCCTCATCCTCTCTAGCACTTGGTATTGTCCCTTTTCTTTTTAAGCCATTCAACTAGATATGCAGATAGCTCATTGTGCTCTTTAATGTGCATTCCCCTAATGACTGACATTAAACATATTTTCTTGTGTTTATGTTGCTTTCATGTATCTTCTTTGATGAAGTGTCTGTTCAAGTGTTTTGCCCTTTCAAATCATAGAAAGAATTTCCATATACTCTTCACCCAACTTCCCCTCGTGTTAACACAGTGTCAAAAGCAGGAGATTAACATAGGTACAGTACTATTAACTAAATGATAGACTTTGTTTTAATTTCACCAGTTCTGTGTATTTCCTACTTATGTTCCAGGATTCAGTTAGGAATCCCACATCCAGTTAGTTATTGAACCTCCTTTGTTGTTATTGTTAGCTGCTGTTGAGTTGGCCCCCGACTCATGG